>NC_056717.1:18070856-18145856 GCF_018831695.1 Puntigrus tetrazona | reverse complement strand
TATATATATATATATATATATATATAAATTGTGCTACATGTTACTTTAAAAAATACAACAATTTATTATTTATTATTACTTTGACAATATTCTACTGTAATTAAATGTCATGTTTCTGTCATTATTTTGACTAATATATTTGCAGATATTTTTTCATATAAAGACATTGTGAAACGTTAGTGAAAGTGACTCATTCGTACAGAGGCATGAAGGACAAGTCTTGATATGTAGGTATGAATATTAAGCGGTTTGTAATTTAATATTCATAGTTCATGTTGCGATTTGATTAATTGTACAGTTCCCTTTTGATTTATTCATCCAAATTCCATCAAACACAGTTGCAGCAAATTTCATTTTAGAACAGAATTTTGCTATTCTGTCAGCATTTTACACATTGTTAAACTCATAGGGCGATGATATATTAGCATATAAATGTGACCGTTTTTGACCGTTGTTCCACATTCCACATTTCAGTTCCACATTTTCAGACTGCTGATAATTTATTAACACACATGAGCTGTTCTGATGGAACAGTATCACGGAGTGAGAGAAATCACCAACGCTTTGACTTCCAAACAAACCACTCCTCGCTCCAGGCGAAATCCCATTCCCCAGCTTCATACGCACTCCGATCCATGTCCCTCGCTCTCTCCGGCCCTCCCCATCAACCTCTTTGTCGTTGTCTGCCAGTCTTTTTCTCTCTGCTCTGATGCATTTACACAGAAGACCTGCCCATCCCGCGAACGCAACACGAGCTGTGTGTGACAGCTGCGGCTTTGACCCTTGACCTATGAGGTGTACATGAACCGCAACATCGCCACGCATTCAGATGTGCGCAGCCAGACACCAGCTGGAGCTTCTAAGTTAATTATCATAAACACTTCTCTGTGTATCGCTATGCTTGTTTGTGTGCTCAGCGACGGGTGAACAGCTTCTCATCGTTTCTTTGTCTGACTGTATCGCTCTCTCAGCCTAGACTGACATTTCACTGCATTTCGTGATGCCGTGAATCTAATTTCATGAACACAATTCAGTGACCACAAAAATGGCATTAACTTTGGAGTGTAACGCTTGAAAGGAACACCAAATCTGAAACTTTTACTTTGGTGAATATTTTTCAGGGTCGCTTTGGGGTTTTTTTTTTTTTTACAGTTCGTTGAAAACGAGCTAACCAATACTGATGTAAGTTTAGCAGTGGAACCAAAAATGAAACTGATTGGTTGATTGATTTTATTGATTAATTTATTGATTAAGTTTAAGCATGTAATACTCTTATTTAGCAAGGATGCACAAAATGATATTGAAAGTAACACTCAACACACACACACACACACACACACATATATATATATATATATATATATATATATATATATATATATATATATATATATATATATATATATATAGACAACAAAAAACATATAGACCTCAACGTTGTGAACGATTTTGTATGTTTAACCTTCTTGTGTGTTCATCCATTTGAATATTTGCATTTTAAATAAAAAGGCCTTGACCAGCTGTGCGTTAGAATTCATATGATTTATGGATCCCATAGACTGACTAAAGCAAGACTGTAATAAATTACTTCTCATGATTCAGTGCTTTACAAAAAATAGCCTCAACATTATGATCAAAGATATCAAAGCTCAATAAATATTAATAGTAACGTTTACAAAAAGCATAATACTATAACCATTTTTTTGGACATCTGTCATGGTAATATATGGCAAATTGATACATTAATACAGTAATTATTATGTTTTTGTTTTTTTTTTATTGGTAGTGTCTCATCATTCATAATGCCACCGATATGCATCACACTTGCATACATCAAGCTGTATATATCGGCCGTTGTACAACAGCACTGGCCATGCCTCAATCAGTCACATTTTATCTGTTTCACCAAGCTATTTTGCAGCCATGGTAGCAATTTCAGAAGTCCCGAGAGTGCTAAACAGTTAATTGCAGTCCAGTGAATTGGTGGTGTCACCATTTTCAAAACGCTTGTTCCATTAACACCACACATTTGCCTTCACTTGATCTAATTTCCTCTCTCCTCATTTGTCCAGGCCGTCGCCGTTATTCATTCCGGCCTGTATCTGATGATCAGCCTTAGTGTTTCGGTCGTGTTTGTATTTTCTTTCTCTTCTCTCTCTCTTTACAGTCTATTGCTTTGTCTTTTCCAACCCTCTGGCTCAATTTGCTGGTTCATCTCTTTATCTCGCCTGCACTCTCTTCTCCTCCTCCTCCTCCTCCTCCTCCTCCTGCTCTTCTCCTCTCTTGCAGTGTTTATTTAAGCACTTTCACGGTCACTGCACTGTGCTCCCTCTCACAGGACAGAGCAGTCCTTTCTCTCGTGTCTCAGAAACACGCTCTTCCCATGCATTTGCACACCTTCCTTTTGTTCCTCTTATTTACCTCCCTTCGACTATCTCGAAATCCTCTCTGACTAAATGTACATCCACTCCCGTTGTCTTTAATGCAGTTTTCCCATTCTTTTATCCCCCCAACACCTTTAATGTGGGTTGCACTCTCTCTCTCTCTCTTTTTCTTTTTCTCGCTCTCATCTCGTCTGGGAAAAAAAAGAGCTCTGAAATTCTGTCATGCTTCACAGACATCGCTGGCTCTCCTCTCCTCACTTTCGAGATCTAAGGCTGAATGTGAGCCAAATATAACTAGAAAAAAATCCACCACTTACACTTTCGCTGCCTCGCGGTTGTTTAAATGAAAAGAGGACTTCTAGACAGCAGATGATTCAATTCAGTTTTGACCTGCCATAATTACAAAATGAATAGTGCTTTACTTAATGAACGTACCATTATAAAGTAAAACTCCAGCCTAATTCACAATTGCAAATCATTTTGTTTGAAAATCATATTTCAAATGATATGCCTAAATTTAAACAGATTTTAAATATGTACATCTTATAAACCAACACATTTGTGAACACTTAATGAACTTAATGATTTAAAATATTCATACTGTGTGCGCATATATATATATCTATCAGTACGAATATTTCAAATTGCAAAAAAATCTAAATACTGGGAAAATCACCTTTAAAGTTACCCAAATTAAATTCTTAGCAATGCATATTACTAATAAAAAAAGTATGTTTAATATATTTACTGTCAGAAATGTACAAAATATTTTCATGGAACATGATCTTTATTTAATACCCCAGTGATTTTTGGCATAACAGAAAAACAGATAATTTTGACCCATACAATGTATTTTTGGATAATGCTATAAATATACCCTGGGGAATTAAGACCAGAGAGAGAGAGAGACACACACACACACACACACACACACTAAAATAATAGATAGAGAGATAGTTAGAGAGATGGATGGATACGTATATAGATTCTGCCTTTAAAATAGTAAGTCAACAACAGTAGCAGTGAAGTGAAGTCCCATGCTCTCTCTCTCTCTCTCTCTCTCTATTTTCCTCTCTCATTCCCTCCATTTCCCAAAGGACCTTCTTAGTGTTACGAGAGTTCTGGTCTGATGACTCGCCCTCAACCTGTCCACCTTCTCTCATCTCATCTCTAATGTGTTGTCTTCCCTGTTGATCCCACAGGTGCACATATACATGCACATAGACACACAGTTCCCAGTTATGATTCATAAATACAGACTTTGTCTCAGATGTTTCTCCTAAAAAACAGAAACAAAAAACACAGTTAATCTTTTATTAACCCTATAAAGCCTACTTAATTATATTCCAAACTTACATTTCTGAGGCTTCTAACTGATATAGCGTGTTTAATAGTTTATACAAAAATCTTCATTATGCTCTGCTTATTTGAATTTACTTTATATACATACATGCATGTAAGCCATAAAAGCCAATTTTTTTAGTTTTGTTAGTTTTTTGTCTATTAACAATTTGCCAGGCTTTACAGGGTTAAGCTATGCTGCTTGCGTGGTTTACAGTAAAACGAGATGATAAAATGGTACAAATAAATAGATGTTATTCCTACAAGGGTTGGGATGAAGGTATAGTACAGATCAGGTATAATTCTCTTGGAAAAGCTGGATGCGAAATTACTTGAGCAATATCGATGTCTAAGAGACAGATTTGTAATTTATTCAGTTGTTATTTATCTTTACAGCAGGCAGGCTTCACACGTACACACGAACACACACCTTCGGTTCCTTTTGTGGAGCTGAGAACGTGTTCAAAATGTGGATGAACTGAGGGAATACATGTATGTGGAGATACAGGAAGACTAATGAAAGCATTTCTCCAGTCTCTCTCGCTCTTTCTTTTCATGCCAGTGTTGTTTCCTCTGCCCTGTGTTTGTCCTCCAAATTGAATTATTCCTTTGACGTGGCGATAAGGGGCGGCTTTAGTCCATTATGCAGAGACCATCTGCGTTTCTGAAATATGTTTTGCAAAGGCACACACTCGTACCTGAGGGGGATCTTACGAATGCACACACACACACACACACACACGCAGAGCGGACTCTCTCTTCCTCCTCTCACTAGCTCAGCTTCACCAAATGTTAGTCAAAGTATTCCCAGATCCATGTCAAGGCTTTTTTTTTTAAAGACAGCAACCTGCAAACAGCCAGAGGGTTTGGTTACGTTTCCAACCAACAGTTGAGTGCATCTCAAAAAAAACACCACAACATCTCAAACGCATTCCAAAAAGCAGCATCTAGCCAATGTCTCCCTCCCTCCTGGTGGACATTACCTCTGAAAGCTGCACAGATGGTTTTCTGTGGCTCCTCTGTGTCTTCATTATCCGCACAATTACTAAGGGAGGACGCCCACAATTACAACCAACAGCCAGAGCCCGCTCCGCAGCGCTCGGTATTTATTACTGCTACACCTGCACCAGCACGGCCCAGGTGTTCCCTCTGTCACAACACTGCTACTGTCATTTTCAGATTTTAGTCTCTGGGTTTATGGATAAAATATGAAAATCTGTGGCAGACCTTTACATTCCAGCATTGTTGGTTTTGTACCTAGTATTGGAACCATAATTTGGAGATTCGATTAGCCGATGGAGAGACATACACTTCACTCCAGTGGGAGGAGGTTCTGCTTCCTGCTGATTTATTATAATTATTGATATTACAAATGTGTGCTAGTATGGCAGCTAATTAGACTTTTTAATCACCTGAAAACTCATAATGTTTTGTAGGTAGAGCATCTGTTCCTCTTTAAAAAAAGAAAGAAAGAAATACTGAATAATATTTGCAGAGGCAGTCATTTTTGTGGAAGACTATTTATACTATGAAAATAAACATGAAAATAATAGTTATAAAATTTAGGGGTGAGTATTTTTTTTCTTTAAAGAAATTAATATTTAAACTTAATTGATCCAAAATGACAGTAAAAATGTTTAAAATGTAAAAATGTTACAAACTTTCTATCCATCCAAATTTCCATTTACATTATATATATATATATATATATATATATATATATATATATATATATATATATATATATATATATATTTTTTTTTTTTTTTTTTTTTTTTTTTTTTTTTTTCTAAGCACATTAGAATAGATCAAATTGATGTTATTTAAAATTTTATTTAAAAGTTTAATAATATTACATGGGTAGCATAACGGTCATTTGGGCACCAAACCCAAATCACCCCGTTATACTACACAAAACTACAATATTTCTTCAAAAGCAGATTGTGGAGACCTTTAAATCATCCACGATCAAAGATGATCATATCACACACCCCTAACTAGCAAGTATAATCAGTCTATTACAGATAAAGATGCACATTATGCACAACTTCACATTAAGCAGCTGTGTTATGAACATGCAAAAAGTGTGTCACGTGTGCTAAAGGGGTAAATTAATTCATTGCACACAGCAGTTTTTCTGTGCGACATATATGTCTGTGTGTGTATGTGTGTGTATATATATATATAAGAAATAAACTAGGCCTGCATTCAGAATACATCAGAATATTTTACAATATTACAGTTTTTTACTATATTTAAAAAAAAAAAACACAGTTATGTACATCAAACTCATGATTGTTAATTCTGTGTGCTCAAATCATATCATCTAGAGGGCTATATTAGGAAAATACAAAATAAAATATGGCAGAATGGCAGACAAACTAATTAACTTCAAATTAACATCAACATTAACAACACCTGAATCCATAAAGCGGTCTTAAATAGTGTCCTGTCCCTTTAAGAATGATTACCAGCATCCGTTTAGCTAATGACTCCGAGCAGTTGTGTCACTAATGAGATTCCAGTGAGTCAGAACTGAGTAGATCATTCAGTTGTTCAGCAGACAGATCTTGAGGTCTCGCGCGCTCATTTGGAGGAACAACAAGTCCATGGAGTGCTTCTTCAGCAGCAGTACTTATGACTACAATATGCTAATGCAGTCACATACTCATGTTTTTAAGTGAAGCAGACACACACACAAGCACACATTCACAACTACCACCCTGAGAAGAGAATTCAGTAACCTACAATGTGGAAAATTATCATTTTAACACCTATTTTACTACAGTATGTATTCATATCTGTATACATTTTTAATTGTACATTCGTCCATCACCGTTTGATGAATGCAGGCCAGTCAGTGAGCCTGTTGCGGGAATGAGAGAAATGCAATATCTAACCAAACATCACCTGACTTTTCACCGCTGCTACCTTCTTTTTTTATTTTTGTCCTGTAGACTATTTTCCCATCCGAATTCTGAGATAAAGCCCTGTCTCCCTTGCCTCCTCAGAGAAAACGCCCCTGGAAAAGGGACAAAAACAGAAAAAAAAAGTATGAGCGGAATAAAACAAGAGAGGAGCTATCTCTTCACTCTAGAAAGTTGGTGTCAAACTTTTCACTTCTATAGAAGCAAGAATCTGTATTCTTGCAACTTGAAAAATGACACAAAAACACCTAAACAAGTTTTCTGTAAAAGGGGACTATATTGTTTTTACGCTTAAAGTAAAGGATGACCTGCAGTTGTTACCTTAAAGACTGGATTTAACCCATAAGATGTAGTTTTTCTTGTTTTCCCAAAAATCAAGATCAGTTTATTTTCAAATACGTTTTGAATTACTTTTCCTTTTTTTGCCCTATTGGCAAATTGTTATCTTTTTTTTTTTAAAGAACTTTTAAAGAAATTGTGTTCCGTAAGAAAACTAAAATCCCTGTGAAGTCTTAATATCTCATGCAATAAAGCATTTTGCTTTAGGTTTGTTTACATATTTTTACTCAGTAACAAGACACAAATACTGAAGAAAATTACTTTTTTGTATTGCCATGAAGGGACAAATTTAGGCCTAAAGCTAATTAAACTAACACGCATGCCTCACCACCACCAAATGGGCCTCTCTTTTTGGTCGAACCATGCTCTCAAGTCTTGTAAACAAGTTCTTTTAGCAAAAAATGGCTTGCAGTTACACTCCTGAGATGCAGTAGCCTTTGCCACTAATTAAAAAACATAACGTCTGCTTATTAGGCAAATGAACCAGAGGCTAAATTTAGTGGACTGAGCTGAAAAGAGAAAATTATAAACCAAACACACTTATTTCACTTGAATATTTAAATAGGTCGTGAAGATGATGAAAAAGATAAAAAAAAAACATATTCAATTAGTCTGAAATATTAATGAGTTGTTTAATTAATAACTATTTAAAGGACGAAGGTATCCTAAAAGGTATTCAAGTTTCCGAAAAGTAAAAAAATAAAAAAAAATCTTAAGTGACCTCAGAAAACAGCTTTAACAGCAAGTCCAGACATTTATGTTTTGTGTGTGTGTGTGTTTGAGTAGGTGTGTGAGTGGGTGGATTATTGAGTGTTGGAAGTACGCCTGCAAGCGTTTTGTCTTCATTTACATACTTCACCTCAACTTGCGGCAGCATTTGCATATTCGAAAACAAATGGGGTTTCCAATCAAGTGCTTGATATCAGGCCAATCAGAACAAAACGGCAAGTGAATATTTGAGTGAATGCAACAGTTGCTGATACGAGCACGCAGAATTTAAAACTCCACACCAGAGTTAGAAGTAAATGACTATTTTTGGCCCCATCCAAGAAAAAAATATTCCAAGGTCATGGCGAATGTGACCCGAACAAATGCTCTCCTAACATGATTTAAATACTTCTGTAGCCGGAAGGCGCCGTCTGCCAGTTTCTGCCTCTCCTTGTGGATCATCGGAGGGCTTTTGGAGCCCCAGCTTGAGCTTCAGTGGCAGGGAACGCGTCGGGACGGCTTCTCTGCAGGCAGCAGATCAAAGCCAAGTAACGAGATTCCAAGAGCCGCATGTGGAGAGATGCTGGATTAGCAGGATTAAGTGGGAACGCACCACTGCTTGGGGAACCGCTTCCTTCAGGACTCCAAACGGGGAAGCCTGAACTCACCGGGGCCAGCCGAGAGCCAGAGGAACCAGGGCCAGGGCCACCTTCTCTGCGAATTTCATCTCGAAACGGCACAGTTTGGCAGGGGACAATATAAGTCATGCTTTATCTCAGCTCTCCGGTGCTTATGCTTGGTTTATTTTTTTTCTTCCTTCTGGGGAAAAGAGGATTGTATTGCTTTTCTTTCTTTGTTGCATTTCTGGTCTGTCTCCACTTTTGTTCCTCTCGTTCCAGAGACGGCCGCTAAGCCATCCGAGCCATCGCGGGGTTCTTAAATTTGGCTGAGACGGATGAGAGCGATGTACAAACACACTCACGCACATAAAAACTGTGAAACGGCACTTTATTTTTTCCATTCCACCGAGTCATAATTGCCCGAGGAATAGAGTAACAAGTCTATGAGGGCGTTTAGAAATGATAATGGCTAGATAATGGCGATTATTTCTGCGAGGCAACAAACGCTGTGAGAGAAAAGGCTAGAAGCATTATCTGGACACATTTAAGTGTTGTGTTTCTCGAAGATTGGCATCACTGGGAGCTATTTGGAATGGAAGTTCACTCCTAGTTCTGCGGGAACGAGAGTTGGCATTTCATCTGCTACAGAAGCGAACAGAGTACCTACACAAACTACCGCTGTTGCTCTATAAAGTGTTATTGATTGTTTTTGAATTGAAACCCGCCAACCTCTTGCTCAGGAAAAAGAATGTTATAACAGAATTGGTTTATTAGGACTAGTTAATGCGGTAGATTTCACTAAAAACGAACAAAAAAGTTCATAATATATTAATGTAGGTACACGTTAATTTATTAAACAAAACAACATCAATTAGATTTGTTAAATTGGCTAATACAAATGAGACAAAAACAGGAGTCACATTAGTAAATGCATTGGATTTCATGAACTAAAAGTTTTTTCATGAAAAAAAGTCATGTACTCTGCAATTAATGTTAATTTGAAAATATACTGTACATTAAAATATACATTACAAACACAAATATAAATATATACAAGCAAGTTTTCTTTGACTTTATGTTTGTTTTCTAATAAATACAAAAATACTGAAAGCAGGCCTGATGTGTTTTTTTTAAGTATTGCTCATTGTTAGTTTATAATATCTAATGCATTAACAAATAATACTTTTTGAACAAACTGAACAATTGTAAAGTGATACGGAGAGTACAGTATGTTCCTTAAACACTTTGTACACACGTTTAGGATCATTAGCGCTGTCTTGTTTGGAGGAACAAGAAGTTTGTACTTAGACACTGGCTCTACATGACAGCTTTATAAATGTAACAGTTGCAGTCTCTATGAGTGTCATATCAGACAACCATTAGTTTCCCCATATATTTCCCTACGGGCCTTTCCTACAACGCAACAGTCAAAACATATAAGAAATGTGGTACCTCAAGGCTACCTTTGGTCAGGGCACATGCAGGCTGCATATAAGTAGATTTGTTCTGCCCATTAATCTTGACAACATGCCTTTATAGGTCTATGGTACCCTGCTGGGCTGGGCTGTGTTTTGTTTTGCTCACTGTTAGTGATATTAGTGTGACATTGGGTCCCATTCCACCTTCTCCAGCTTATGAATTAAGGAGAAAACTCCCTTTAGAGGGTTCCACCATCACTCACGGAGACAGTGGTACACGGCTGTTAATACTCTACTCACTGTGGTTCAACCCTAGCAGAACGACCTGGCTAGTCCTATGGGACTGCATATGTGATTAATGTAGCATTCTAGGCTGGGAGTTTTCATTTTCCCCCTATCAAGGGAACCAGTCTCTGGGGGTCTAGCTTGTGCGGGTGAAACTGTGTTCTCTACTGTTATTCTCAGGTGTCCCATACGTAAGACACCCAGAAGGAGAAACGGCACCCTCAGTGTATTACCCCAGTGTGGTTGCCATAGAACATTGACACCAGGGTTGGGAAGCTACATGCTACTTATAATTTAAAGCCACTACTAATAAAATATACTTTTAAATGTCTTTACCAACCAAGAGATATTTATCTATTTTATTTTAGAAGATCAATTTACGCTAAATACCCCCAAAACACTAGAAATGTAGTCAAATAATACTGATGTAGGCTATTGCAAGAAAGCGAATTGGTTCATTCAAACAGTATAAAGAACCGCTTCAGTGATTCTTTTATGTCTTAAGGCCTGTGCGCAAACAAGCACAAAAACGATTATAAAGATGAAATCCAGCTAAAGATGAAATCCAGAAAAAATGAAATCCAGCTAATGAATGTTACAGATATTGACAGCCGATCAGAATCCATTCTACTAAAACAAGCTGGAGAATTTAAAGCAGCAGATGAGAGTGCGCTTAGAATAAACAGGCAATATCGTCGGCTGTAGTGGTTGCTAATATAGTTATCTTTATAGTTATCGTCCTTGTTGTGAACAGGGCTTTTAAAGCGGCAGATGAGCACCCAATGTGGACGCAATATTGTTGTATTTATACTTATTGTTCTTGCTGTGAACGTTGCTTTACTTTAAGTCACTCACTTGAGAATCCTTTGGACTGATTTAGTTTATCTCTTTAAAGAAATCAAAATCATTTTGCTTATGAGCAAAAATGCAATCCAGACTTGTTTTAATTGGTTCACTGAAAAGACTCATATAGAACTTGTAAAGCGCTGCTTATGTTTTTTTTTTTTACTTTTACAAGTCCACTGGTTTTCAAATCCAAACACGAAGACACGAAATATGCAGGAATAAAGCAAAGTGTGTGTTTGTATCTGTGTGTGATGGTGCAAAAAAGTATGGAGCAAAATCACTTTGGCAAAGAAGAGGTCAATTCCAATACAATTTTGAAATTTGGGGTGGCAATTGGCTTGGAAATTGAAGCAAAAGACAGTCCAATTTACGGACCATTTCAATTCCATCCCCGTCTCCAGCTGGAAGGCTATTCTGAAACCAGAACAGCCACAGAATGCAACTTGCTTGTGAGAGTTGAGTATGTTTATCACGTAAAGTATCTACACACACACACACACACACACACACACACAAACAAACAGTAGCCCACCTCAGTGGTGTCTCAGCAGAGCAGGCCCTATTATCTGCACTTTAAAGCTTGGTCATAAGTGCTGGTGATTGTTCACACTGAGGCAGAAAGGGCACAGAAAATGTGTCATTTACTTCAGTGTCTGTGATATGATCACAACAAAACTTAATGACAGGGATGGGAGTCATATATGTAACTGCTGTGCTTCTGATTTTTTATAATCCATGGGATGCATTAATGGCCGCATCTATTAACAAAACTGTGCCTATATTCTTCCTTACATGCAGTCGAGTGAACATTAATTGCATTAATTTAAGTATCACAAGTACAGCAAAACACAATAATCATTTGTTTTTAGTATATTATGTTACCAAACTAATCAGACTACAAAACTCTTTAACTTTGGCTGATTTAACTTATTTGTTCGTGAATCATTGTGCTAATGTTAGAACAATGACAAGAAAGCCTTTGTGTAAAATGAATATAAATACATTTTCTGTAAATACTTAATTCTTAAAATTAGTACAGTATATAACTTAATTATAAAATAATAATTAATATCATAAATGTCTTTGCAGTAGTGAAGCAAAGATTGCTGGAGTATGTTGGCAATAGAGATATTATATAAGTCTTTCTGCTTAAAAATGTTTAATTAACTTTTTGCAATTAATTGTAACATTTCCTAAAAATAGTTTTTACATAATTTTTTTCATTGATGTACTGCTTGCTTTGTTATTGTTTATTTTATTTAAGTATATATATATATATATATATATATATATATATATATATATATATATATATATATATATATATATATATATATGTCTACAATATTCAGAAAGCTCATAACTGATGTGGCGCTGTTTTTATTTATTATAGAACAGAATGTTAGATTTGTTTCTTATTATTAATAAATAAAAACCTGTTTTCGATTCCCAAGCAGATTTGTGTTGAAATAAGCATAAACTGAGCAGCAGAAAAGCCATTTACCCAAACCGATGTTTTTCACTCCCTTGATAGCTCTTCTTTCTTCCAATTGTCAAATTTGACAAATTTGATTGGTCTAACCTTTACAGAGTGACTTAAAATCAGATAAGAGCTTTCCGGGGCTCAGCGCTGACGGATCTTGAGGACCACTGCAATTTGTTTGATAATCTCTTGTTTTTTTTCCACCCTTAAATCTCGTCTGTTTGTGTCCTATTACTCACCTTCATTTGGTATTCTACGCTCTTCCCCTTTTCCTTAATGCAGCCCCTTCTCTCTATCCCTCGTTTTCATATTACCGTCTCTCTAGCCTTGTTTTATCCCTTTATTCCTGGCTCTCTCCCCTCTCTCTCTCTCTCTCTGTAATAACAGGCCTATGGTAAATGCTGCTCCCTCATGCCCTCCCTTGCTCTCTCCCTCTCCCACCAGCCAAATTACCAGTTGGTTACTATAGAGACGTGTTTATAAATGCGCTTTCCTCTTTTTATGATTCCCAATCTCCCCTTTTTCTCTCTCCACCTCCCCTCCTGCTTTTCTCTGCCAGCATTTCCTGCCCTGCAAGGCGCCTATTCTTTCTCTTTTTTTTTGTCCCTCACATTCTCTTTCGGCTTTCCATTTTTGGGTCTTATTATCCTTTTTTTCCATCTCCATTCTATTTTTTGCCCTCTCGGTTCATTTTATCATTATTCGGACGGTGTTTTTCATAAGTTGTCATCATCCCTCGAATCTCCCCCATAGTTCCCGACGAGAACGATCGGCTTCTGTGACACATTTTGATTTGTTGTGCAGCTCTCGCAGTCTTTCACTGCGGAGAAGCCCTCGGTCCCATCTCAATTAAACAGCTGCATCAAATGACTAATAATCTAAGATGTTTACCTTACTAGCTGACTTTCTGTACAGACACAGATCTCTTGGAAAAAAAAAGAAGACTGTGTATTTGCTAAAGATGTTAGAAGGAGACTACAAATTGGACTGTATATCACTTATCAAATTACGCTGAGGGGACCTTTTCACTAATCAAGTTAGGAAGAAGGAAATAAAAATGATAAATACCAAAGACTGCATCCATCAGTCAAATTTGATCTAGAATGCGCATTTCAAGTGCAGCTTAATATGTTTAGAGCAAAAGGTCAAAACAATTTAAAACGGCAATACATATAAGTGTCACGGGAGACAAGTAGGCCTGCAGTCTGCTGTAAATTCAGTCAGCATTTTTTTCACCCTCACGTCATTCCAAACTTTTCTAAAAATGATATTTTGAGGAATTTGACTTCCGTAGGCTTTTCCTTACAATGCGAGTGGGCTGTCACGAAACACATCTCAACACAGCGTATTTAAATACAGGTGGCATTAAGGCCTATGGAACAAGATTTTATTTGAATAATGACAGAACAAAAGTCAAATAAACCGTATGGCTTTTATATAATAATATTAAGTGTATATATATAATATGCTTTGCATATTCGGCTCAGTGACATCTCTGATTAATCTGTAAAAAAAATAAAATACAAAACCTAATTGAAAGAAACCAAGTTTGACAATAAGATTGCACTCCACAGTTGATGATAATATCCCAAAATGACTGTAAGCTATTTTCAAAAGGCCAGCCATTTTTGCCTAAGAGCACCAAGGTAGGTACAAACTTTCAGGACAATTGTAGTTAACTAACTAGGAAAAGAGTATAGCTGTCTTTGATTCCTCACAAAAGAAGGACATGTTAGCCAGTAAGCTTGTTAGTTGAAGTAAATG
This sequence comes from Puntigrus tetrazona, assembly GCF_018831695.1. Classification (NCBI taxonomy): domain Eukaryota; kingdom Metazoa; phylum Chordata; class Actinopteri; order Cypriniformes; family Cyprinidae; genus Puntigrus; species Puntigrus tetrazona. The sequence goes on along the minus strand of NC_056717.1, from coordinate 18,131,741 downwards.
ACGTACCTTAGCAACAGTTTCTAGCAATGGACCTGATGAACTAGTTTTGCCTCATTACGCAAGGAAGTTTAATTTGTGCTAATGGCAGTGTAATTTAGTGCCTAGGCACTTTTTTGTAAGTGCATTACAATTAGGTCTTACGAGTCAAGCAAAGAAAGTCGATGATGAATCTGTACAAATCAGTCCAGAAATATTCAAGGATAAAGCAGGGAACAGGTAAATGACCGCACGAGGCTTAACACCCTCTAAGATTATTATTTTTTACATGGAAAATCAATTCAGGCGAGCTAATGCACACTGAGCACGACATATTCAGACCAGCAAGGGTTGCGCTGCACAAATGACTTGTCATTAAAGGCCATTCAGGCTAAAAGACAGATTGATTTAAGCACCATGACGCACTCTATTGCTGAAATGTGTTCTGACGGTTGTAATTGGAGTTATTTACTTCGTGCAGCAGGGCATCTAAAATTCAAGTAAAATTGTTTTTTGCATGCTATGCAAGCAGATTACTTTTTTGAATGCAAACCATAATACCAAACGTTTAAAAAAAGTAATTAATAAAATAACATAATAATTACATGCAATAATTATTATTATTTTCTGGCAAATGCACTTGAAAACGTTCCCCTTTTACATATTAGGGGAAACGGAGATAGCACTCCACTATCTAAAAGTAACAGAAACTTAATTTATGTGTAACTGAAACGCAAAAATAAATGTTATTTTCAAATAGGTTTCTGCACTGATCGAACAAACCAATAGTCCTGTGGTATTGCATCAGTTAGTTAACATTTGAAGTGGATCAAAACCTTTCAACAAAGTTGTCCTAAAACCAAACTGCGTTCTTGTCGTGGGAAAACTTTGATGAACTTTTTTAATCCACTTCAAATGTTGACTACTTTAGAGTTGGGAACCGGTATCTGTTCTGGAAAAAAAAGGCCTGTTAACACTATTATGGAGCCCTTGAAAGTCTGATTGATTGTCAGTGTTTTTAATGTTCTTCAGATAGTAAAAATAAAAATGCATTTAATTTAGTTCACAAAAATACTAAAATGAAAAAAAAAGCTGAAAAAAACTATATATACTAGTTACAAAAATAAAAATGAAATCTAAATAATTTAAAAAAAAAAAAAACTAAAACTTAAAAGATCCATATGAGCTTTTTCTTGTTAGTAAATCATACAGTCCAGCGAATATGAGTCAGTTCTTTCAGTGAATCAAAAACATAAAGCAGGTTCTTATCGGTGAATCAAAACCAACACAGTATATACTCTACAAATTGGCTAATTCGCACAAATTCGTAAAACTTGATTATGATTTTGTCTTTGTCTAACACCAGTGACAGATAGGTTTAGGGTTAGGTTAGCTGTAGGTCCTTCATACAAATTCATACAAACTGGTAATTGTAAAATATAGCAAAAATTTGTACAAATGAGCTTATACGAATTTTGTACTAATTAGCCACCTTGTAAAATGTATACAAATTGCCATCAGGCTGATCGAAAAACATACAGGCCAATAAAGTCTAATTTCCAGAGTGAACGACTCTCATGAACCGGTTCTTTTGAATGAATCACAAACTACTCAGCGTTTACAACTGATCAGAGTCACTCAACGTACCACAGTCATCGTGCATTAATAAAGGGATGAATGTAATTCTACCATAATCTGTCGTTTTAAAATCTATTGTTAAAATAACCCCAGCTTTTAGAGACAGAATTGCATATCTGTCTCCCAAACTTCTCACTTCATGAAGTATCGTTAAATAGAACTGTTAAGGAACCAAAATCGTTAAACTTGTTATGAATCCCACCCCAAGTAACAACACCGGTGTCTTTCACTCAAAGGCCGTTTGACGGCCTCGTTGCCGCCTTCAGTCACAGCATGTCTTGCATCAATTCCGCAGCCCGCTTTTTCATTGTCCCAATCTGCATGCAGCAGAGGGAGGAAAAACGATTTGGACGCAGAGCTAAACACATTCACACACCTTCTGTCATCCTTCTGTTCCTCTCATGGGGTGTCGTTCTCCGCGCCTTGTTACCCGGGCACGCAGAGCCAGGGACGGGAACGCTCATGTGATGTCACAGGCGCGGGGTAAGAGATGATGGGACGCAGAAGCGTGTCACTGAAGATGTAAAGCTAGTTACCTCCTGCTGCGTTCCTCCGCCGGTTAACTGTCAAGCGCCTCGCGCACAGCCGAGGCTTTCTGTTAAAGCTTCACCTGAGACCAGAATTCACTCAGGAACATTGCGGATGTACAGTTTAAATCGCGTGGCCTTCATTCTTTAACATCCAGTCGAACGCTGTTTTAAAAAGCTTTGGCGACGCATGAGCGCTTGCCAGGTATTACAGGTTACATGTAACATTAAATAACCTCAGACGTAAGTGCTTGAATATTCTTCGGGTGGTTCGGTCAGATCGAGTTCAATATATGTTTAAGTGCTTTTGAAGGCAATGTTATATATTACCTGCATATTTCAGCGTCGCACGCATTAAACATTTCCTTTTGCACAGATGACTCATTGCAGACCCTGTCATTGAGATAAGCATCGGGGGGCAAACAACAGCGCTCCACCGCCGCGGCAGAGATTTGATTTAAAAGCTGAACTTGTCCTTGAAATAGAACAGAAAATAAAACCGATAGTGTTAGCGTGAGAAAGTTTCCATTTGTAACATCTGAGACTTATGTAATGCCACTGAAAAACAAACTTCTCCCCTACTTTGTGTTAACTCAGATGGATGTCAGTTGCACCGACGGACAAAAACAGCCTGTTTATTATTAGCGTGAGCCGCAGCCATGTCGTCTGTCATGCTTTTTCATCAGCTAGAATAAATCATTCTGAAAGGTGTTCCAACAATATAGCTCCTCTCTGTGTTGTTATTGCTATAGCTGTAGACTTTCCTGTACCGTTTGAATTAGAACGACTACTAAAAGTGTATAGCTATTGTTTTAGCTCTGTATTACGGAGGCTTGTTTCTGCTAGAGGATAGCAGTCAGAGTATTAGTAGACTGTCTGTCTGCTTAATATCTTCTAACACTTTATTTTGAAGGGTCCTCAGCATACATGCTGACTATAAGAAAGTATAGCTATGTTAACTTTTTCTACCAACCATCTACTCTGAGAGAGAGTAAACACGGAGTAAACGTTGCAAATTAACGAGAATTAGTTGACGTGTAGTTACAAAGTTACTTAAAAATGATTTCATGTCATTCCATTTTCGCATTTCAGATTTTTCCTTATAAATGCTCACGATTCTTGGTTGAAAAAAATCTTAAATGTATGGGAATATCACAATTCAACTTTTTAGGGAATCTGGCTTACATAAGTCGTCATACATGATGTGAATGGGCTAATACAGATGATTTACGACGTTCTTTTTCTTACACATTTGTCCGCTGACGCAAATGAATCTTCATCCTAAAACTCTGCAAGCGAATGTCGCTGTGTATCGTATTACTTTTAAGTCTGTTCGCGCAACCAGTTAAGTAAGATTTTTGAGCGTAAGTTACTTGAGAAGAAACTTTCCTGTTAGTGAATCATACATTTTCATAGAGATTTAATTCGAATTAAACTCGAACGTGTCCTTAAAATAGAACAAAATGTCAATTTGTAACATCTAAGGCTTATGTAATGCTACTGAAAAACAACTTTTGTTGTACTTTATGTGAACTCGGCTTGCTGAAGACTGTTCTGAGAAGGATGTCAGTTAACACCTTTCCTTTGTGTTTTACACAGAAAAGAGGACAGAGCGTTCTATTTTGAGTGCCACGAAAATGCAGACTATCTTATTAAAGTCCTTATGAAGTGGCAGGAGAGCATTTTATTTCAAATTTTGTCATGACATGGTGTTATGACAGAAATTTGTCGAACTGCTTTATTTAGTCAGATAATGTAAAATTTGCCAGCAAGCTCAAACTTTTTCTGTCACAGTTATGGAAATTGCAAGGGTATGGGTAATTTGAGTCAGTTATACCTGAGATTTGTGTCAATTAATGAAGTATTTTGGTGAGCTGCTGGTGTATTGGTCCTGACGTCCGGCCGTTGTTTCTCAATAATTGAAGCCTATAATGGTTTGCACTAACTTGGCACCAGGAAAGTCCATTGCTACAATACCAAAGCGCTTCCTCAGATCGACATAGCCTGTCAGATATGCATGCAGGCGGGGGTTTATTAGCCGGGCCAAGGCATTGGGATGCGCCAGGATACTGGCACCGCTGCTGTAGGTGAGGAACATTCGGTTTTTGTTACCAAGCGCAGCCGCCTCCAGATGAGTGGAGACACTTCTCCATTTCTTCTCCACTTCCTCCGGCTGCAGAGAGGACACCTGGGGCGAGAAAACGTTTTTATCAGTACAATTTCAAAAAGGTGGGAAGGGAGCAAAAACTCACTCACTCTGGATTTTTAAAGACAGTTGACAGATGAAGATTTACACTCTGAAAAGTCTCCTAAGAATCTCAGTAAGCCAGTTTCCCAAAAACCCCTTCAAATGACTCAAACTTTTCATTTAATATTTTGTCTCGCACCCCATCGTTCATTTTTATGGGATCAGCAGTTAATTTTGCAAACTAACTGTTTTTTTGTTTTACATTTTGATTACATGAACCTAAAAACACTAAATATTGTAAGAATGGAATTACCTTTAGTTGAAAATTGTGATTTATACGTACATTATAAACATTATTATGTTAAATAGTTAGGGATCAGTAAGATTTTATGGTTTTGAAATGAATCTCTTATGCTCACTAAGGCTGCGTTTATTTGATGATTAAAGACGCAGTAAAAACATTTATAATATGCATAAAAAGTGAAATAATACATATTGAATATATATTTAAAATATACAAAAATCATTCTATATGTGTATTTTGTAATTTATGTGTTTATTTATTCCTATTTTATTATTTTTAATTAAAATATTATTAAATGATAATTCATTGTTATTAATGAATGGTAATATATTTATTTAAAAATTTTATACGCATTACTTGGGATATGTGAAAAAGAAATTAAAAATGATTTATCAATATCACTTATTAAGCTGTAATTTTATGAAATTAGGCTAATTCAATTGTAAAAATATGAAATGATCTGAAATGCACGAAACGACTGTCAGCAGTTTTATTCCAAAAGTGTTTCAAATGCATTTCAATCGTTCACTGAATTTCAGAGGTTGAAATGACATTTGTTGCATCAGTAAAAGTGTGAAAGTGTTTTCTCCACAAGCTCTTCACAAACCCCGCCAGTGTGTCCTTACTTTCCAGTCATCTGCTATGTCCAGGGAGTTGTAGCGTATTCCCAGGTCAGGGCCGGTGAAGTCTTGCAGTATGATCAGCTTTCCTCTCGCAGCTCCCACGCTGGGCATCTCGCGATCGTGCCACAGCAGGTCCCAGTGTGCGTACTCATTAACATATCGCACCACTGCGTTGTAAATATCCTGAGTGTCGCTCAACTCCTCTTTCAGCCTCATCAACACCGTTTCCGAAGGATACTCCCTTAGGAAAGCCACCACGTCCATCAGCACGTCCCCAAAGTGAGCGTACTGATAGGAGATGCCGTGGTGGACGGTCAAGTTGCCTTTGGCGTGGCGAACACGGATATCCAGGAAACGGATTCCGGCTCGAAGCTGGAGGGCGAGGGACCAGGAGTTGCATTCGGCCAGCGTGCCTCCGTACAGCGCCATGGTGTTGTGCGTCCCGGGCATCGTCACATCTGACAGGGAGTAGATGTCAGGGATGGTGGCCATCCAGGAAGGGTTCAGGATCTCAGGCGTGGAGGTGTCATCATAGTCGGGGGTCTGGATGGCCCTGTGTCGCGGCACGGTTGCTCTACAAAAGTCCGACCATCGTTAGACACAAAAATACGTCCTTATCCGTGATGCTAAAAAGATACAAGATTACTGTGGAAACACTCGCGCTTATCTATAATGGATGGATATAATGAAATTAGATAATTGGTTCATTTGCTCCAGATAATACCAGGTAGACAAAGAGACACAGATCCATTCGGCCAGTCTGAGATAAAAGCACTTGTTAAAATAATGGATAACAGATGGAGGACTTTTCTTTTCAGTGAAATGGATTTTACTTTACTATAAATGGAATAAGAACTGTAATTTGTTATATAGGATACTATGAAAGAGGTTTCGGAATTATGGGTATTAAGAATCTCACCCCAGCAAAACGCCCATCACCATTAGCTGCAAAATGTGTCCTCTGGCGCCTTCCATAATGAGCCTTTTCAATGACCGCCGATCCTTTACTATAAAGATAATCATTAGAATAATTCAATTCGAATTTCACTGACACCTGCGATATATGCTTTTTTTTGTGGAATGACATCATCCTGCATAAAAACCAGACATTTCTTAATTATTTTACGTGGTCCAAAAGTCGCTTCTGTTTGCAGTCTTTTGTAATGTAATCATTTTTCTTCCTTACAAATGACGTTATCCAGAAAAAAAAAAAAAAAAGAGTTACATTTGTATGAATTCCAGAATTTCTAGTGATTGGTTTGCCACCCTTTTGCTTCAAACTGCGTTAACAATATCTGATGATACAAAGAACGCTTTGTGCTACAGCTGGAGCAAAAATATTTATTTGAATAGTTATTTAGTGCAGTGTATATCAAATACATCTACACTGTAAAAATGCACATTTTACAAGGAGATAACATTCACATTGATTCAATGTGGTACTTTGCTGTTTCTTAGCTATTGTGAAATTCATTAGCACTTTCTGATCGGATTCATTTTATGTCATGTATTCACTTGCGTGGTTCTTCAGGTTAAACTGAAAAGTGATTTCCATAGTTCATGTATGCTTTACTTGTCGCACTGGAAACAGCGAAACTAAAACCCTTCTAACGTACGTCGTGTTGGTAAATACAACTGTTTTGTATGCAAATTCATCTCAATCCCAGCTAGAGAAGTCATTGCTTACCGTGTAAGTTGGGTCTGCTGGTGAACCAGAGGAGGTCGGAGATGCCAGTGCACAAAGAACCAACTAGTCAGGTTAGCAGAAAAGCCTGCTGCTGTTTTTGTACCTTTTTTTTTTTTCAGTGAATGCACAGTCGTGGCTTAGGCTTGTTGGAGGCACCAACACAAACTCACCCTTTTGTTCGAGGGGTCATTCTGCCTATTAATAGAGTACAGTAAAAAGCTGACTCAATGAGAGCGAACAAAATGCTCGAGCGAACTCAGTTGCCCCGCATACCAGATGTAGTATATTATAGTTCAAAATCTTTTATTTCAAAAGTGTATTTATATGTATATTAATGAGCAAAAAAAGAAAAAGGCGGAAATAGCTAAAATAAAATAATACCCTTCAGCTGTATACTGTATATATATATGTATTTTAGAGATACATCATCTACCAGAATAAACATCTAGGTATGGTGCGAGTAAACATAAGCCTGAACTTGCAATAAACATGGTCAAAGTCGCCTTTTTTTTTTTTTTTTTTAAAGGGTTTGTGGGAAAATATAAGTTTACCTTTTCTGTGAGCTTTCTACAGTTCTGTTTTTTTTTTCCCAGGGGTGAAGAAAAAAAAGTTCACTCACTTCCAGAGCAAACATCTTTGGTGTTGTGTACAGTACAGCATTAAACCTTGGAAAGTGAGTTTAATTTTCTGGAAAAAAAAAAAAAAAAAAAAAAAAAGGCCTTAGCATTAGCATACCGCATTTGTCATTTGAATGTAAAAGCGTCATTTGTTTTCCACAGAGTTGCTGTCTTTAATCTTGCCATGTATCATGGATAGTTTGTGTGTCCAGCCCGCGAATGCCCCTAAAGGGACATGATGATGGAAGTTAGTGCTGGAAAAATTATATTTCAGTGCTTTTCCATTGGCTCACAAATCCTATGCAAAGATTCTCGTAAGAACACAACACTTATCCGTTTCTGTTTATACATAAATGTGGATTTTGGTAGCATTAAAAAAAAAAACAAATCCTGTTTTTTAACAGCACTTTTAATAACAATACATGTTTTCCCTTATTTTAACTCATCAAAATAATTTAAGCCGCTTCAGCTTCATTTTGAAGTAACAGTCTATGACATTCAGTCTTCGCAAGTAAATAAACAAAGCACTGAAAAAATGAACAGTTACATGTGTTCTCCTGTAAACACATTTCTACCATAATAAGGTTCTAATTGGCTTAATGTGCATATAAACACTTCAACAAATCAACTCTCATTTCTTTCATAGCCCTACTTTGCTACATTATTTCCACAAAAATCTATTGCGCTTTACAACAGAAAAACATTTTTTCAAGTTTAAAAGCTCAAATGCAATTAACAGTGAAACAATATAATAACGCCCAGCATGATGTTATCTATGCATCTCACTTGTGCTTCTCCTATTCCCATCAGGCCTTTGAAATCAGCTGCTTTCTTAAACCCCCACGCTCCCTGAGCCATATCTTCTGAAATAAATAATAAACATATTTAATTAAAATGAAAATGTGCCTTGTTTCCCCTTTAATCCTAACGTATTCTCTGTAATTGCGCTTCTATTAGCTTTGCTTGTATGCGGTGGCATGCATAAATATGTTATTGTTCCGAGGCCATCGAGCATTTAACAAAGCGAATCTTAATACACCGATTTTGACTTCACCTGAGTAAACAGTATTCAACACGGTCCGCCGATCTCCATTGGATGCGCAAAGTGGTGTTTTGGTATTTCAACAAATATCATCTTTTGTCCCACCTGTTGCGAGCAAATTCCCTCATCACATTAGTCAATTAGGATTTCTTTTCAAATCCAAACTGGACTCTGACACCAATTATGAAGACATAATGCAATCCACGAAAGCTGCGAGTTTTATAACGAACGCTGATAATCATTTTTTCTTCATTTGGTGCTTTTCTAAACGCACAGACTCGAGCTTTCCCCGTTTATCTTTCCCGTCCCCACGTTCCGTCTATCCGTTTCCCATTAGTGTCTTTGGTGACAGGATGTGTATTGTGATGCTTTATGCCCTTTGTTTCTTTTTGTCTCTGTCTGTTTTGTAATTACAGGGACAGAGTCGTTTTCTATTGGTTGATGATTCTAATCTGTCTTTCTATGGTGGAGTAATTACAAGTTCAAAGTGTAGCTGTGTCTTTCAGCGTCCAATCCTTCAAACAACCTTTAGCAAAACTTGAGTTTTATCCATCGCTCTCTTTGCTTAACCATACGTGGTGCAATGCGAGCGGAGATGAGCGTTCATTTTCAATCCATTCTCTGGGAAAACCGAGTGAAGGGACTGTGAGATTGACAGCAGCTAAAGAGACAAAAATATTGTAAATACTCACCAGTCGTTGAGAGGTGAGGTCTGTGACATCTGTCAGAATCCGATGATACCGCTGGAGTTTCTGGTGGATTCACAGCATAAATCATTAGTGTATATGTTTCAGATTTGAACTGGACTATTTCAATATGGCTAGGCTTTTTATGAATGCATTTGGAATTTTCTTAGGACGGCTTTGACTGTGTATTGAGATCCACAGTGTTTGATACACTTACATTCATGAATGTGGCAGATTCAAGATATAATTCCTTGGGAATCAAACCCACGATCTTGCCGTTGCTAGTGGCGTGCTCGACAGATACAAAAAAGTTGCCAAATATTTTACAATCACACGCTTTTCACAGGCTTTTTCTTTTTTTTTGTTAAATATAACAGCTTCGCTTTAAGAACCTAAAATAAAGCTGAAGGTCAATAAAAATCAAAATAGAACATAGCCGCATATCTACGTTCCCAGAAGGACCATTATAGTTCAGAGGTTCGTTTTATGTCAGTTTATGTTTATTCAAGTTGTGAAATCAGTTTGAATCTTATACATAATTCTGTTTTTATCCTGTTCTTCTTTTAGACCTGCTGGGAAATGAGTAAGTGTCTTGGGAGTCTGAGACAATGCAAGGGCATCAGATGCTCTAGCTCTTCTTGTCTTATCATTTGTCTTTTTGAATGTAAGACATTAAGGGCGAGTATCATATGAGCATCATTATATAAGAAACAAAGACTTGCATTTGTTCCGTGAATATACAATATGAAAAACAAGCGTGTATAAATTTGGATCTTGAAATACTACGTACTATAGCACCTGAGTTCGGTCAGGTGTGATGCTGCAGGTTCCTGTATATCAGCTCCAGGAGCAATAGCGCTAACATCACCAAGGTCATAGGTTGAATGCATTCTGATAAAAACGCACCTGCATTGAACGGTAAGTCACTTTAGATAACACTAACCCTGCAAAATTAAAATGGTATGCACTGGCATAAATGCGCATACATTATAGCAGAGAGATTAGGGGTACGGTCTGTGCTAATCAGGCAAACCTTGACCAGTTGGTTTACATTTATGCATTTAGCAGATGTGTTTATTCAAAGCGTAAAGAGGCATTAGCAATTTGTCACAAAGCCAGCTGTATTAGCAATTTACAGTGCTGCATTTATGAGCCTGCTGGATTTAGAAACAAGCTTGTGGAATAATGCTTGTGGAATAAAGTCGCTAGTTTTGTTTTTCTTTGCGCACAAAAAGTACTCTCATAGCTTCATAACATTATGGTTTATTATTTTAACTATTTTAACAATGTCCTAACTACCTTTCTTGGTCTTGGTTACTGTCTATGGAGGGTCAGAAAGGTCTCGAATTTCAGAAATGGCAGAATTAAAATTTTTTGGGTGAATTATTCCTTTAAGTGTCTTCAGTTGCTTTTGCAGTGGTTTCTGCAGCTCAGTTGGATGTTGGCTGCTTATTTCAACTGAGATGAAGTGCTGAAAAGCCTTCTGAAGGAACAACAAGGCATTTCTCATTCCATAACCACATCTGGCTGAAGAGAAAACATCATTTTTGAAGTTTGAGCATCCCAACCAGCAATATCAACATTGCAGTTTAGAGCGGGACTATGTTGATGACCAATGTATGTGAATGGCAGTGTTTGGGGAAAGCAAGCCATTATACTTCCAATTACATCTAGCAATTTTCCATTTCACCTTCAAACAAAAAGGTTCAAGACTCCAAGGGCCTTCACTGGTATCCATGACCCCTATCACGGCGCATCATGTGAACATCTGTGCTGGTGCCGGTTTGCTCCACCCTTCCATTCAGCCTTGGGCGATGCATCTGCAACAGTGAGAATCCCCCATCGCCTCGTTATCTCACACTCAGCATCTCTGTGATTTACTCACCTGCTTCGATGTACGCCGCACAAACTACAGGACGAACCGGGGGGGGTGCGAGAGGAGAGGAGATGTTGGAAAATGTAAGAAGCTGACAGCAGCAGCAGAGCTTTTCAAATGGAATTGTTTATGGAGATGGAGTATGTGAAAGACAGAGAGAGGGAGAGAAAGAGCGAGAGAGAGGGGAAGATGATAATGACCAGATGTCAGATTGAAATCTAATACACTTAATGCGTTGAAGCTCCATGCTGAGCTGTGCTTGTAGCTCACACTGTGGAATTAGAGATTTGACACGCATTTGCAAGTGATGTGAGACATCTACATCGTAGAGATACATAAGATGTGCAGGTATATAATAGAGTAGGAATACATCAGGATGCATTCCACTGGCTTATAAGATATTAAAACCTGCGCGGTTTGACTGCCCCGTGTCAAGAGATATTTATAAAATCATAAGTGTTATTACTATAGAAAAAACAACAGCAGTGAAAAAATAGCTTGCGCAATAAATGATAAAAAAAATATATAGAAAGTTTAGAAGCTAAAAAGAGGTTAAACAAATGTTATGCAAAATGTATACACTGCAAAGCATAATACAATGATTATATTATACTATAATGACATAATTAATGATCATTATGTACCATAATAAAGTTTGTCATTACAACAATATGCAATATTATTTGCAATTTCATTTTTCTTAAAAAGAAATGCTTTTATTCAACAAGGATTCATTAAATTGAACACAAATATATATATATATATATATATATATATATATATATATATATATATATATATATATATATATATATATATATATGATGAAAAAAATTTAGCTGAATATAAACAGTCACACTTGGGATGGCACAAAGGTGTGTAAATGACCATTCAAAATAAATGTTTCTCTAAATAGTTTGTTTCAGGTCCATATTCATTACCAGAAGTAAAACACAGACAGCGGGGCGATGTCTCCACTCGGGGGGAAAAAAAGCAAGCTGGAATTGAAGTTAAGCCTGGAAGCCTTTCTGAAGTATGACTTTGCCCTCTCTATCAATGATTACACTCACAATAGCCGGAGATCTCCTCCACTGAACCCTCGCCTCGTTCTTAAAGCCACTCCATGTCTCTGTTATCTCTCGGCTTAGCTAACTCATCCGTGTAAGCATGTAGCCCATCAGACGCCACCCACCTCCCCCCTCGACACACCTCCCACCCAACCCGAGGTGGTCTCCGAGGAGACCCCGTCTGGCTGGTTCTCAGAGAGACATCCGTGCCACGCTCTAGCAGCCGCAGCAGGATGGCAGGCAGACCCAGCGAAGTTGAGTCTGCATGCCCCAGCGCCCGTCCCCTCGGCTTTTCCTCCCAGAGTCGCCGCCCGACTGCGTCTGGGTGGATGTAGTCCATGCTTCACGGTTTCGGCGACACTGGCCATATTTCAGTGTCGGACCCTCATAACCAATTATGGCTCTCAATCTCGAGTGCTAAATGACCCTCGTAATGTCACCGGAGATAGAGCCCGAGCCATCTCTCAATTTCTTGCTGACTGAGAGAGAGAGAGAGAGGAGCGATATCGCGGCTTTCAGGGAGTCTCGATGCAGCAGGAAACCTGGTGACCTTTCCACGTTCCTGACAAGAGGACTTTGCTGCCCTTTTGTGAAAATGCTAATTCCAAACGTTTGCCTTATAAAAGCAGCTTCCTCCGGGACAGGCCCAGCATGTCAAACAGAGGCAGGAGCAAAGCCCCGGTGGCAAGTGAGGTCGGCTGTCTGATTGGTCCTCAGCGTGAAGTGTTGTGCCATCGCACATGTTTGTCACCGTGTTTGTGTACTTCTGGCCTTATTTACAGGTTTGCTTCTGGAGTGATATTTACGGCAATGTTTGTCAGAGTTTGACCTTTTAGTTAGAAACAGTTTTCTATAATCAAATGCAAAACAGTTTGATTCAAAGGATGAAAATTTGGGAAACATGAACAAAAAGGGTTCATTTATAATGAGTGAAATTCAATAGTCGTAATGTTGCTATTCATCTTCAAAATAGGTAATTGAAAAGGTCAATAAGTATTTTTTAAATATACGCTTATTGCATAATATATGACAAAAATAACAAAATGGATAAAAGATAAAAAAATGGACTATTATATTGGCATCTCAATCTCACCACATCATTCATATAGCAGTTCTGTCATAACTTGTAATGCCATTTTTACTAAAATAATAATACTAAAAAAGAACAGTTTGATGTTACTTTATTATACAATAAACTCATAATGTTAATAATTTTATATTGTTATGTTATTCCCATAATTGTCTTTTTAATGGGGCACTAAAATGGTGCAATGGTGGACGTCAAGCTATTTTTAACAAATAAAAGTTCAGAATATTGTTTGAAAAAAAATTATCTATATTTCTATTTCATTGGTAAATGCTGCTCTCTGGAACTTTCTATTCTTTATATTTTAGCTATTTAAAATGACAGCAAAAATAAGAATAATAATAGTGATGATTTCTGTAAAAATGTTGATTAAAAAAATAACTGAATCAACAATCATATATCTATAAATGTGTGTGTGTGTGTTTGTGTATGTGTGTATATATAGTATATGTATATACATACACGCACACTAATGATTTACTATAGGAAACTGTTCTTTTGTAAATAATGTTTTACTATATTTTGCTGTATTAAGAGACTTCTTTGAAAATAATATAAAACTATTACTGAACCCAGATTTTCTGAGGAGAGCGTAAGTAAATAATGACTACTTCAGAAAGCAAAGAAAATGTAGTTATATGTACTGTACTCATGCAGTCTTTTTAATGGCGTTTTTTTTATTTGTTTTTTTTATCTCTATACTGCTTTTTCAAAAAGTGCTCCTATTTTTGTTCCTCTTAAAGAATAACAGCATTTAGGTTTAAAACAACACGGTGACTAATAAATACAGACAAAATGTCATTTTCTAGGACTATTAAATTAAAAGTGCATAGACACGGACCTCAGCGTTTCATTGTTCTTTAAAAAGAGTTTCTGATCAAACATTAGCATTTTTATCCGGTAATGAATTGTGTTTATATTTGCCCCGAGGGCACCATTAGGTCTGCTGGATCTTTTTGCGATGCACCATCATCAGCATTAAAAAAGGAGAGAAGACGGTTTTAAACAAAAGAGAGACATTACTGTCACTGTTTATTCATCGCCAATGCCAAGGCTGATGCGACAGATGTGATACACAACGCAATTATCGTAATGGAGGACTGAGCACCGGCTCTCGTGGCATAAGGACCTCTTCACAGGCCAATCAATAGCAAGCCACGAGTCGGCTCGCTGGAAAACATCGTCCTCCTCTGTGTCATCGAGCGCTCCTTGTAGTAATAAGCAGCAGTTGCGAGGCTTTTGATATCGCTGCATAACCCACTCAGTTAAATTAAACAGATTTTGTTTTCTCAGTGTGTCACTATGACAACGTCGAGTGTCGAGGTATCTGTTACGGTTTGCGATCGAAGCGCTTCGTGTCTGCCAAGCGCACGAGAGAACCTCTCCACTCTTCACCTCTCCGCTGCTTTTTCTCCATCTCTCAGATAAAGCAGAGATAAACAGCCTCAACAGATACACTTTCCCTGTGTCACACTGCACTCAAAAACTCATTAAACCCAAACAAACACCAAATTCTCAACGGAATTGTTCTGGGTTTCTCTGCCGGACCGGTTTCTCTCGCATTACTTCTTTGCTAAGCAGAACTGTTTATCCCTGGCTGTTTATGTGATTAGGGTTCGAGCCCTTATGTCTTTACTTTGAGTTTTCATTTGGCTCCAGAGCCGCCGCGGCAGAATCACTGTGGTAGATTTGGATGACCCTCGTTCCGATTAGCCATTGATTTCCCATAAGGCTAGAGTGACACTCCTACAGATCAGAGCTCTGCTAATAAGCAGCGTAAGCAATAGAGGAAGTGCAATGAAGGCAATGATAAAGCCACACGATCTCAGCAGAAGAAGCGTTAAAGCTGGTGACGTGAAGGTTAAAAAAAAAAACCAAAAAAAACGGAATTGACAGTTTGCAAATTCAGAATGCTTTCTAATTACAGAGAGACAGATATCAAGCCTCAATCCAATATCATCGATATGATGGATCACAACAGCGTCTTGAAAGTTGCTTATGCTGGTGGGGCTTTCTAGACTTTTATCCGTAGTTGGGCACAGACCCCCCCTTCAAAAAGCAACCTGGTCTCATAAAAATACATATTTCTGTTAAAGTTTTTGTGCAGCAATGCTTTTACGTGCCTTACTGCACATTTCGCTGAGAAATATCCACTGAGTGGCGTTTAAACTGAGGTTTAATACGTGATCCCCGGCACTTTTTTACGTGGATTTTGGTACGTATTACTGTGTTTTTATTACGTTAAGTATCAGGGGGCTGTCACTAGTTAATCAATCAAAACGTTAATGCTCTATCATGTTGCAAATATGCCCAACACCAAATCCAACCCTAAACCTACAGTGTGAATAAATGCAAAACTGATATACAATGTATTTGTTGAGACAACAATTTCTGCTTTGTTTTACGCATATTGTTTTGTCGAACTGTAGTTACACAGGTTTTGAACCAGAGCTTCTCACCATACTCCGTGAGCTACCAAACAAATCTATTTTATGAAAACCCATAGATATGAAGCTGGACGTGTGTGATACTTCAGAAGCATCAGTTTTCAAATCTCCCAGCATATTAATATTTATTTAAAGCCACATGATATTCTTCAAGTAATTGTGTGGAAATTTTTTTTTCCTTTTTTTAAAAAAAAATCAAAATTCAATGTTTCAAAATTTTAGGTTTACTGCCTCTAGTCTTCATTTCTTTTAGAAACTGCAGTGATATGTTCTTATTGTTATGTATTTTGTGTCTTGCTAAAAAAGTGCACGTAGCTACATTAATGCCATGAGACCAAGTAGTTTTAGAATAAACGGAAATTTATCATCTTTTCCTTCATAGAGTCATTCACAAGAAGCACACGCATTAAAAATCTGCTTTGTCAGCCATAGAAGACTTCTGCCGGTTTTGTTTTCTGTCTTAAAAACATCCCAATATTTCTATGTGAGAATTTGCTGCGATCGGCCTTGAGTGAACCGTCCTAAATGAATCAAACTGAGTTTCCGACAATTTCAACAATTTCAGATCTTTTTGAAAATCTTTTTGACTGATTAGATCAAAAGACTGATTCATTTGTGAATCTGGCACTGCTAGTTCTGCAAAACAGCTGACAGAAAACACACTTGATTGATTGCTCAAATAAAATGACTCCACCACAGAGGTATTTATTCGACATTGTTGGTCAAAATACTCATCTTCTTTAAGTTTACCAGCTAGGTCCCTTAGAATGTAAAAAAGGGGGGTATACTATTTTAACCACCCTTGTACCTTATCACTGAATGAAGCATTACAAAATGTGTATTTCTGGATGAATCCCTTATGAGGTGGCACAAATTCACCACATTGCAACTTTCCTGCTGCACTAACAAGTGTGTAAATGTCAGTAATTCACCCAGGAAAACACACAAGCTCTGCTATGCGACTAATCTGATATTTAGTCTAATGTCAAAACATTACACAAACCTAATTGCTGCTTTTCTCACCACCAGAAACATCATGCCCATTCAAACGCGCCCCCTCAGATTTATGAGCCAAGTGGATTGTGAATGCAACTTCCAAAAATACAGTTACAAAAGCATGCTTCTTTTCTCAAATGTTGTGGTGGAAATCACCTTTTTACTTGTCTGAATCTAGCCCCATCTGCGTGCTCTCCACAGATCATTTCGCTTTAAACTGAAAAATCTGTCATCATCTGCCCACCCTCATGTTGCTCCAAACTTGTATGCCTTTCTCTCGTAGAGGATGTCAAAATGTCAAAACTGTTCTTTTCCATTCAAAGAAAATGCATGATGCTCACTGACTGTCAAATATGATACATTATCATATTTTTCTGTGAGGCACAGTGAGGTTCTTGACAGATATATGTATATACATACAGTATATATAGTTCGCAAATACAAACTGGACTGTATCCTATGGCATGAAAAAAAAGCTAACACACAAGTAACATAAGAAAAAAAATGCTTTATTCTTAGAATTACAAATAGCATGAGAGAATCTTCTCATTAATGTTAAGAGGTTTTTTTTCACCATTCATACCTTAATACATCAACTACCCATATAGATAGACAGATAGATCCAAATATATAGTTATATATAGTTTTAGTTTTCAGAATATATGTGTGTGTGCTCTGTTCATTGTGTATATCTGAATACATGTACATACAGTATATATTTTGAAAATATTTACATGTTATATATGTATGGTAGATGGCGAGGGATCTTGGCTATGGCGCGGTTTGGACATACCTGTACAAATCTTCCCCGGATGGCCAGTGCCCAGAGATGTGTGAGCAGAGTGGAGTGCGTTGAGAACATGGTACATATCGACACCCTGGTGAACAGCCCAGCGGAGTGGTGGGAGCTGGCTCTTGAGCTGGTGACTGGAGGGGAAGTCCATTGTATGGGACTTACAATCATTTTGATGGGGATTATGTACTCAGGATCTTCGTGAATTTCAAAAGGGCTGTGAGTTAGAGATAAAGCATCTGCCTACACATTCCTAGTACCTGGATCATAGGAAATGGTGAAATTAAATATTGCTTGTCTCGGATTTAAACGTTTAGCATCAAGAAGGTATTGGAGATTTTTATGATCTTTGAAAAACATAAAAGGATGTGCTGCCCCCTCCAGCCAATGTCTCCACTCCTTAAGAGCCAGCTTGATAGCCAGAAGCTCCCTGTTCCCGATGTCATAATTGCCGGGCTGAACTTCTGAGAAAAGAAGGCACATGGATTAGGTTTTGCTGAATTCCCCTGCTGCAACAGTATTGCTTCTACTCCTGTAGTTAAGGCATCAACTTCCATAATAAAAGGAGGATCTGGATTAGGATGAGTGAGGAGAGGCACACTAGTGAAAGCTTTCTTGAGGGTAGCAAAGGCATCAGATGTGGTGGATATCTACGAAAGAGACTTTTTCCCTTCAATGGGCCTCTTAATGGACTGGTCACACTGCTAAAACCCTTGATGATGCGGTGGTAGAAGTTAGCAAAGCCAAGGAATCTCTGGAGATCTTTAACAGTTGATGGTTCTGGCAAGGTAGTGATGGCTTCCACCTTCCCCTCATCCATCTGGATCAAGGAAGTGAACTGAGGGTTGCTGAAAGGTGCACTTCTCAGCCTTGAGGTAGAGGTCTTCCATTCATTCCCCTCACATTTCTGGAGCACGTTATACGCATCGCAGAGATCCAACTTGAAGAAAATAGAGGCATCACAGAGATGTTCCAGAGCTGCTGGGATGAGGAGAAGAGGATAGTGGAATGTAAATGGGGCTTTATTAAGTGCGTGTTAGTCAATGCATGATCTCAAGCCTCTGTCCTTCTTTGCCATGAAGAAGAAGCTTGAAGCAGCAGGAGAAGTGGAAGAGCAGATGTATCCTTGCCTAAGTGCCTCCTCATGCACTCCTCCATGGCTCTCTGCTCAGGAAGCGAGAATTGATGTATCTTACCACTAAGATTAATGGTACAGTCTCATGGCCGCTGTGGTGGTAATTGGGATGCCTTCTTTGGGCAGAATGCATCTCTAAAGGGGGTATAACAGCTTGTATATCAATGGATTGTTTCTTAACCATGCTTTCTATTGTAGATCACGGTTGCTCATCTGTGATTTCGGTTATGGTCCGGTCTGTATGTAACAGAATGGACTGAAGACAGAAGGTTGGTAAACTGTATATTCAGTTTATTGTTACAGATGAGATCTTGGAGGAAATAAAGACTGTGGTGGAACAGGTGAGCATCTTGAGAGTTGATGGTTTCACCAGGAATGACCAATGGGTAATTATAATCTTTGTCTTTCAGACTTGAGCCAGAGGAGCACACATCTCGGGAACTTGGGGCACTGGAGATTGCTGGAAAAACACAGAGCACTGGAGGAATTACAGGACTGGGAAATACACAAGAGACACTTGGAAAAACTAGGAGGAACAAAGGAGGTAAGTCACACAGGTAAGTATAGTAGAGCAGAGCAAAGTTAGAGTCCACTTTGTATGTATGAGTGAGGTGTGAAGCTCTTATACTAGTGTCTTGATTCACTAATTGGCTAAGTGATAGATATTATTTTTTATTATTATTTTTATTATTTCTAATAAACATTGCAACTGAAAAGCTTAAATCGTTGCTTTTTTTGTTGTTTTTTG
Source organism: Puntigrus tetrazona (assembly GCF_018831695.1). Taxonomy (NCBI): domain Eukaryota; kingdom Metazoa; phylum Chordata; class Actinopteri; order Cypriniformes; family Cyprinidae; genus Puntigrus; species Puntigrus tetrazona. The sequence goes on along the minus strand of NC_056717.1, from coordinate 18,112,304 downwards.
AGAACGTGAGAAGTTCAGAACTTTGTAAACAACTAATTTATTTTCAGTCTTTGTAAGCAGGACAAGATACTCAACTAGCACACTACTAAGTTAGCTAGTAGTTAAACACAATGCACAGAAGTATGTACACAAATACTGAGTCAAACATTATACATGCCATTGGATTTCAGAATAGTAATGTTTAGCATTGAATAATAGATGCATTCTATTTTGCTGAGATTGTCACAATGCATTGTGGGATTGCCTTATACACAAATAATATATATGCAGTCCTGTCTCTGCCAAAATAAGGTATCTCCAAAGCATGTCTAATGCTCAAAAATTGTGTTTAGGTAAGCAGTACACACTAGGTTTTGCAACACAGCCTAAAGTTACAATCTGATTCCAAAATTTTAACTGAACTCCCATGAGAGACACGGCTCGGGAAGCTGGACAATTTCAACAGGTGGACTTTAGGCTTACTTTTCTGATGCAATAGCAAAGCAGTTTTAAGAATGAAGCCGTGAGATATTACACCATAAAATCCGTGCGGTTCCACAATGGCAGAATTGGATCAGCCACACAGCCTGAAGCTGATGTTTGTTTCTGCGCTAGAATCAGGCTAAAAAATGGACTTATGCGTAGCATCTCACTGCTCTGACATGCTTCCTTAGGCCTTGGACGGTTGGATAGCTCCTGCTGCTTTCTCAAACACAGCTGTCTACCAGGCTGAAAGAGAGATATAAATGGAGGTGGACATCATGGCTCCGTTCCAAAACAGAGTGAGCCGCCGACATAAACCAAGCATTGCACTTTTGGTCAAATTCTAAGCCAACCTGACAGGAATCCTTCATAAAGAAGACAATAGAAATCCTACCAAGATGGTGGGTAAAATAAAAGAAACCTGTTTTAAATTTAACTGAATCAACAACAATAAATAAATCTAATCTGCTGTCAAATGATTTATTGTCAGTAATCACATCCAAAATAAAAGTTTTTGTTTACATAATATATGAATGTGTATTTATTATGTGCATATAAATACAAACATGTGCATGCATATATTTAAGAAACATAAGTTATGTTTTTATATTACATATATTTTATATAATATAATGAATATATAAATGTATATACAGTATATGTAAATATTTTTAAATATATACTGTATATATATATATATATATATATATATATATATATATATATATATATATATATATATATATATATATATATAAACAAACAACAAATAGAGTGTTATTGCTTATTAGAGTAAAGGCTTACCTAAACGAAATAATTGCAGCTGAGCTGAAGCTGAGTTAAGAGACTTCTTTCAAAAACAAAAAAAGAACTAAATTAATTTATTCTAAATTTTTGACCCTCAGAATAAGAACAAGTGATTATATAAGGTTTCATGATCTCTACCTGATGATAAGAGAGATAAACTTCTTTCAGGCTTTTAACTAGCCATACACACATACGCACACATAACTGACCCCGCTGGACCTCACGCAGACTTTCAGGCAATTATTCAGACAGCTAATTAGGTCATTTGCCTCCTTTAGGCCCCGACAGTGCAGAGGTATGAGATGCTACAGACTGACCCACTGACCCCCCTGGCCCAAAGCTGAACAACAGAATCCATGATTGGTCCAGTGCTCACTTCAGCGGTGGATGTGCCAGCCACAGAAAACTCCTGCGGTGGTCGCCAGTCTCTAGAGTTCTCTATAAATACCGGGAAGCTTCTGGAACCTTCTGGAACTGTGAGATCTAATGCTCATATTGTGCAGTTAAACATTTGATTTGGTATGTGCTAGATGATAAACCAATCAATATTTGTAAGTTTGAGAAGCTTATGAAACACCCGCAATAATTACTAAATATTTATTTTTGATGTTTTTTTTTTTAGATGTTTTTAGCAGATTTAAAAATAACACATGCAAGCACACACACACACACACACACACACATACACACACACAAACATAACAAATCTGATATAAGTGCTGATAATGTCTGAAAATGTCCAAATCTGATAATGACAGGTATCTTTTCCAATCAATCAAACAAACAATTAATACATTTTTAAAATGTCTTTATATTGACATAGTATACCGAGTAATAATTTTATTTTACAGATGTTTTGTAGTGTGTTTTAAGATATCTAAATATGCTTTCTTTTTCTATACGCCAAGTTTGGAAATCCAACACTTTGTTGCACAAAACACAATAACGGTAACAATAACTGGATTTTTTTATTTATTTATATTTCCGTACTGCAGCACAAACAGTAGAAACAGCAATACCAAGGCCACAGTTTTGATTCCCAGGCAACAGAAGAACAAATGAAATGTACACCTTGAATGCATTGCTACTCGCTTCGGATAAAGGCGTCTGCCAAATGCATAAATGTAAATGACATGTAAATCATTGAGGAAAAAATAAATTAATTCAGCACAGAAAACAACTTACCGAACTTAATAACAACATCAACAATAGCAACAGTGCAAATAAACCTGGTAAACATTGAAAATATGCAACCTTATTAATTATTTATGTCCCGCTGGGAGCACCTGCGTTGTAAAGCGAGGTGGATTTGACTTGGCGTTTACCAAAAACTTGTGCATCTTGCAAAAAAAAAAATTAATATAGGTTTTAAACCTTAAGTGACTCATTAGCAGTTTATGCTTTAACTTACTGACGAAAGTGAAACAGATCGTGGATCATGGGTCAATTCATATTGGCTTCAAACCACAAAAGGCCCAAACGGCTGCCGTATCTCATCGATAATGAGGTGTTGCTCAAGTATATGGGATAAAAGAGGCCGGTGTCCCTGTACCAGCATTCGCATACAATACAAGCACACCCACACTGATTGAGTCAGTAGGGGGCAACCCGCCGTGCCCACCTCAATCAGCACCTATTGAATTCTCCTACTCCTTTCAGGAAGGCCGGATGAGTTCGCACAATGTGTTGGCGTAACTCAAAGTAATTCTTGGAAACACACCCAAATGACCACACACACCAAGTGAATAAATGGGCTTTCTAGTTCGCCTAAACTCGGACGCTAATATCATCTCTCAGACTTATAGAAAGAAAGAAAAAGTATTGTCTAAGGGAACACGTCTCCCACATAAAGTGAACCCTCTCTGTGATCGCCCATGTGACATTTCATCTATTCTCCCTCAGGGTTCTGTTGATCCGTTTTGTTACCTCTGCCTCCCGCCCCCCACCTTCTGCCTTCATCTATCCATACCAGGGAAAGAAGGTCAACCGCACCATTATTTTATCCTGAACCTTTGGCATAACATTTATACTGAAGGCAAAAAATATCCACCAAAGTGAAATATGAAGGGAGGGCAAACAATAAGAGAGCACTATTGGTTAAGGCCAACTGAAGCTTTGAAGCTGGAGCTAAAGAGTTCAAAAGCTCACTGTGCTGTCTGGCAATTGCTTTGAAACACTGAATATAATTGGAAATCAGGGTGTGTTTTTTTTTACATTTTATAAAAATACCTAGGTGTGCTGTTTGACCGCAATCTTTCCTTTGAAAATCATGTTTCTAGCAAACTAAAAAGCTTTCAACTTTATTGGGTGGTTGTTCTCTAATGCATCCAAACGCAGCAGCAGTGTAATGTAAAGTTGTATTTTGTCAGTACAGCAACTAATCGGTGTTGAGTAAGGGTGGCCAAGTGTGAGAGAGCTGGCGCTGACAAATGTACATTCATTGATCTTGTGCATTCATTTTATGCAAACATACATACTTCTGTAATGCATAGTACATATGCAGATTCTGTTTATTACTTTGTAATAAACTGTGAAAAATGCACAAAACAATGCACAAATGTTCTGCATTGTTTTTTTTTAGCAAAAATGCGTTTGGATTATGTAGTCATTATTAGGTCTTTTTCTTCTAGTAAAGAAAATGCTGAACAAAACATATATACGTATTTTTATATATATATATATATATATATATATATATATATATATATATATATATATATAATTATTTTTTTATTTATTTAGTTTTTTTATTTCCACTGTGAAGGATATGTTTTTTTTTTCTCCATTCTATAAAAAATTGGTTTGAAACTATCAATACCAACATTATAAAAACTATTTAAAAATGATTGATATATTTTAAAAGTGTACATACAACTTTTCCTTTTTTATACAACTTTTCCTTTTTATTATTAAATTATTTTTACAGCAACAATTTTGACGGCCCAAGGACACATACAAAACAGAGAGCGATTAACTTCAGCAAAGGTTCACATAAGCGCTGAGCTTCAAACTCTGAAAATTTTCTTTCAAAAAATCAAGAAAAAATCACTTGAAAATAAGCGATTCGGTCAAGATGGCAGACCTTTTTTTTTTTTTTTGTCTGAAATCAACAGAGGGCATTTTCCTTGGAGTGTTCACATCTTCCTGAGCAGACAAATCAACGTTAGTGCATTGTAGTACAATAGCGTGACCTTATCAATCAGAGCGAGTCATCAGTCACTCTCAAACTCATCTCAGACTAAACGCTGAAACAAGTTCAGCAGAGTCATACCAGGCCGGTCTGAGAGAAGGCCAGACTCAAATGTCTTTAAATCCTTTGAGACTACTCTGCTTATCTTATCAAAGCAGGCAAAAGGAGCAAACTCAGTGTAAGAGATAATGAAAAAGCTAAGGAGAAAGACAAAGACATACCAGGAACAACAAAACAAGGGATGACCACCCATGGATTCATTGGGAGTCTTACTTAATTACTTCCTTAATCGATCGTACTCGTTGCTGCTTGGTCAGTAGAGACGGCTGGTACTTGGCCATTTATTGACCCGCATGTTGATTGTGCATTTGCTTTGCTGTACACAACGAATTGGCTTGAAACGTGGCTTAAAAGAGAAGCTGGGGAAGAGACATGGCCCCATGTAAACTCCATAATACAGCGGGTTTGAGGAGATGCATACTCGATAATTCTATAAAATACAGCAAAAGTGTTAGAAAATAATATCTACCACCAATTACTTCCAGAGCGATAGTTAACGCCCACTAAGTGTTCTATTATCAAGACGATATAGGTGACACTATTAAGTATATAAACAATATAAACAATCTACAATCTGGCAACTATTAGAAGTCCAAACATATTGTGATGTTGAAGGCAAAATTATATTAAATTATATTATAATTTAAAAAAATGTAAAATGGAGTGTATTCTGAACTTGCTTTCTTTTTCTTTTTTCCTTTTTTGAACTGCCTGTCTTTCCAACATTTTCACTGGTCTTACCCTATATATATATATATATATATATATAAATCAGTAGATTTTTAAATTTTTTGTAAAATAAGTCAAAGAATACCAGTCATTACGCTTGCAAGGCATAAAAACAGATTTTTAAATGAATCGCATAGTTAATTTTAGAAAGCAATAAAGATATAAAAACAAAAAAGTTAATTTTAGAGAAACACAGCACTGGATTTAAAATCACTGTGGGCAGTTGTTAATGTTGTAATTTTTTTCTTCCCTGTTATTCCCTTGTATATCCAAGTGAAATGGCTCCTCGAATGTGAAAGGATATTTTAGATGAGACTTGATTTTATCAGTCAGGAACCGACTGGATCATTGTTATTTGCTAATTGCAGTCATACGATTTGATTTCGCCACAATTTCATGTTGATCTTATCTAAAACACACAAGCATACCAGCTCAAAATGAGAAAAAAGTGTTTAAAAAAAATGATGGTGTAGCTTAGCTGTGGTAAATTTAAAATTAAGTAGTATTATGCAACCTTCATACAGATGCAGTTCTCATTAAAAGTGTTTAAAAACTCTTCATTTCAAATATGTCGGCGTACAAATGTCTTCTGTCTCTCTGATAAGCTGTAAAAACACTTTACAGCCACGGATACACCCATCTAAACACCTTTATATCTCTCTGCTCTCTCCAAAATCTTCAATATCAATCTTTGAAAGAGCATTTATTCCTGGCCTTGCCATCGTGTGCACTGACATCTCTGACCGCCGAAAAATTATATGCCATTGCACTGCATCATCATCCACTTTGAGTCAGCTTTTTGCGAAACTGCCTCAGTCATCTCATACTGAATAATCTGAGCAACCTGTCAAAGACTGAATTTCATTTTGGTTTCTTTTCTTATTCTTCTTTATCTTATTTGCTGTTACAGACGTGGTCTATTCCTTCACCTCTCCTTTTACTCACCTTTGTCATCCATCTTTGTAATTCAATTTTTAATGTCTCGCTACATATTTCTTTTTCGCCGTCTCCTTTCTTCATCCTTCGCTCCACGCTCTAAATCAGTCTTTAAGTCGTGACACTGCACAATATTGCCGGCGATTTGCCTGGCAGATGCCTTTATCCAAGGCCTCTGTTTCCACAATCACATTAGCCATTAGTACAGCTGGGGAGGCACTGGAGCGAATCAGGTTAAGTAGCTGCTCAAGGGTACAAACAGTAGAGGCCCACCTGGAGTTCAGGCCTGCCTGACTCACTTAAAAGTACACATACTCACACACTTGTGCATCTGCGTGCTTAGATATGCACACTCATGCACACAGACGTTTGCTAATTCATATCAGACCGCCTCGGTGAGAAAGTACTAGGGGGAAAAAAATGAATAGTAGAAAAAGAGAAAGAGCCGACTGAATGGAATGTAGCAGGCGAGGTGGCACTGTCAGTTCAGTTTAATACACTTATGTAACCCTGAACGTGATAGAGTGAAGAAGAGAAAGAAACCCCCTTTGTCTATAGCATTTTGGCTGCACTGAATAGCTATATTAGTTTCTCTGAAAAGCATCCTTCAAAGGCCAACGCAAAGTTCAGCACCATGGAAAATATAGGAAACTTCAGGACCACGGACAGCTCTTTAAGCTAGCACTGAGCGGATGAACCTGATGAATCCTGCAGTAAGACACACTTGCTGTCTTGTTGCCTGCGCAACAGTTTTTCCCCAAAATAGGAAACGCAATTGATAAAAGTGACATTTTGGGCAGCATCCACATATATTTTTCTTAAAGATAGTTCACTCCATAATAACCATTTTGATTAAAACAAGGGTGAGTAAGTAAGTGAAGTTTTGGGACAACTACTCATTTGGCAGTAACTGACACTGAAGACCGGTGATAATTATTTATTTTTTATTTTACTTATATTTTAAATAAAACAATAATGTTAATGTTCACCAAAAAATGAACTTTTGCTTAAAACGAACTCACCCTAGGCCGTCTAAGATGTAGACAAGTTTGTTTCTTCATCGGAAACAAATTTGGAGAAATTTAGCATCGCTTGCTCAGCAGTGGATCGATCTTATGCAGTGAATGGGTGCCGTCAGGATGAAAGTCCAAACAAGCAAACCAAACTAGCAAACAACTGTTTAATCCTAGCTAAAATATTAATTCTTTATCCATAATATTGTTTTATATAGCGAAAAAATGGTCTTATCTTGGCTTTTTTTTTTACTGGAGGAAGCATTATTATGGATTATGGACGTTTGTATTTTGCCCAGATACACTTACTATAGATTTGTTTCTTACAAACATACATCTTTTCACTTCACTGTTTTTATCAGCTGTTTGGACTATTCTGACGTAATGCTACATTTATGCTTTACTGAGTCAGCCACCTTTAGACGTTCACTGATTGATTGAAAGAACAACGGACCAATCAGAACAAAGTCTAGATGTGGCTTCTCTTTTCTTTTTTCATCCTAATCAAACGTATTCATACTTTTTTTACCTCTTATCAAAAATTCACCACGAAATCAGAATGTAGCTAGAATATTTCCTAACGTTTGGTAGACGCTGTACGCGCCATAATTTGCGTTATATGTACGAACACGAACGGGCTCGCTGACCGACGAACGAAAAAAATAAGAAACATCTCTTGTACCGACTAAATCTCATTCTGCTTTTTTGAAGTCTGTTGTATATAAAAACTTTGTAACAACAAATAAATCATCGCTATAATGAGACGATGCAAATAAAATTTGTGACCAAGATTGAAACGTTCAGATAAATGGTGTGACAGCAGACGGGGGAGAATACGGGAGGAAGAATGAATTAGTTGACATAGAAAACGAGATGGATGAGGGACGGGTAACGGAGAGGGAGGAGAACAGAGAACAGAACGCGCCCGTCTCCGTGTGATCTCGCATGCCCCGTGAATAAAAACCTTGGGAAAAGCAATTAAACACCAAACAAGGATACATGACTGCAGCTAGTCACATTGATGATAATGGATTATCTGGATAATCAATGTGCCCATAGCAGGGCTACTCATGAATTAATCACAACCAACACGTAAAAAGCAAACAGAAACAGCCTAGTTTTACTAATGTCTCCCGCTGCCTAGCAACGCCTCAGCCACAATGCGCACATCAGCAAATCGCCATCACTCAAAACCCCAGCCAAATGTATCTGATTACAGAAGACACACAAAAGACATGTGAACATGCGTGACAGACATAACGCCGAGGCGTATGAAAAGGACGGCTCACGTCTCGGATACAATGGAGACAAAACCATTTTGAAGGGTCAGACTTAGAACAGACACTCTCAAAGAGGAACTTTGATTTCGGGACGGGAAGACGATAAAGTCTCGAGATGCAAAGATACGGCTACGGCAAGCGAAACGGTTTAATACTGGATGAGAAATGGACTCTGGAGGGAGACAAAAAAAAAAAGAACGTGATTGACAACAGAGGCAATCGACATGGCAGAGTATGCACAGACAAGTGCAAGGACGGTAGATGCAGCGAGTTAAAGAAGTGATAGTTCTCCCTCTCTCTCATCCCCTTTACCGCTGTCACCACAGCAACATGCCTGGAGGGGACACAAGAGAGGCAGCATCCCTGACAAAAACAACAGAGAACGGGAGCAGAGATTGAAAGAGGGAGAACACAGGAAAGAAAGAAAGGCAGAGCGGGGAAGAGTGATGCTGAGAATGACAATAGGCCAACATACAAGACGAGAGAAAGCGGATAGACCAATTAGTCATACATCATTGGTTCGTTTTCAAATGCTTAAACTCAGAGGTTTAAAAATACTGAATGATGTGCATAGAAATGTCATGGCTAAACCTTTGGTATAGTTTTGGTAGAAGTAGGCCTACACAATGTACACGCATGAGCACTGCTGCCTAATTAGTTTTTTTGCTTCTTAAAAATATATATATATTTTTTTTATCTTTTGTAGCATTATAAAAGCCTTTACAATTGCTTTTAAGGAATGTATGCTTTCTTGTTGAATTAAAATATTCATTATTTCATTGTTTATTTACCCTAGGAGTTTGAATGGTCGTGCATCACGGTCAGAAATATTCTAAAATTAGAATAATTTCTAAAGGATCGTGCGACACGGCAGACTGGAATAATGATGAACTGAGCTTTGCAGTGACAGGAATTTGTTATATTTCTAAAAAACATTTCAATGGAAAATAATCAAATCAACCCAAGTGAGCATAAAAGAGTTCAATACTCTGTAAAAACTTAATTATTCCAACTTTTTTTGACCAGCGGTGTGGGTGCATCCCAATTTGCATGCTTATGCACTGGTTTTAACATTTTGCGGTATAAATAGCAAGAGGTTACACTGAAAACACCAACAATAAGAAGTATACTGTACTTCAAATGCTTCAAAGATGAACTGTTACCCACCTGACAAAAACAGTGTGGAATGTTGGACACTTCATGCACTTAACGGTCACTTTTAGCGGAGGTGGATGGCTCCATAGCAAATTACCAGTTTAAATGCCATACGCTAGAGTACCGTAGAGTACACTCAGTAGTGCACACTTCAATATGGCAAACAAGCAGATTTTCACGTCGCATACTGTCCATACTTAACTCAGGGTTAACAGTTAATCCTGTGGATTCATAATATCTGATGATGATTGGATAAATACAGTGCGCAAAGTACAGTGTGAGTCAGTGCACTATAACATCATGTCTAATGATCCAATCTAATTTTCTTCAGTAGATCAGTTCTGGAAATCTTATGATATCAGGCAATAAAGGTACGGTCTGTTATCGGCAACCAACTCGGTGGAACTTGTGACCGTAGCTAACGATGGTTTTAACACACCTAGGTAAAGGTATCTTTCAATCGTTGAATGTAAAAAGACATCCAACGCCTCATGCAATAGGATTGGAGGAAGCTGATCTATTCAGAGACTTCGATCTGTATCAAGGGAAGCCCAGACACAAACTCTTTTGTGCCAATCTAAGTCAGACTTTTTTAATAAGCTTACCCTTTTGGATTCTTTAAAATTGTGTTTATTTTAAATGAAGCGGCTTTTGTATGTTTTATCGCACGTTTGCGTTTATTATGTATTGAGCCCTAGAAAGATGTCCCTAACTGGGACAATATTGCATAACCAAGGAAATATGTCGTTTTGTATGAGTGGTGTAACTGCCCGGAGATTACAAATCGTAGGGAAAAGAGCAGGGATCTAGCTTTCTTTAAAAATATTAACAATATTTGAAAATGTGTAATGTAAACAAATGAAGTATTTGAAAAAAAATTAAAAAATAAATTATTTGTCACTGACCCATATATCAAATGCACACTATGTCTTGAAATGTAGCGTGGGTGAAAAGCTCAAAAAGGGCAACAATAATCCAGAAAACAGCTCTACCAAATTATTTAGGTTTATTAAATATACATGTCTTATTAGGTGAGTGGGCGGTGGGGGCGTGGCCACCGCTCAGGCAGCCGCAACCTGTCAATCATACGCTGTGGCGGGAGCAGAAAACGAGTCAGTGAGGACGCCTGCGATTGCCTTACTTTTCCTATTACTGTTTGACATCCCGTGTGCGTTTGGACGAAACGCATAGAGGATCTCGCAAAAAGCTCACAGAAGTTCACTGACCGAAATACACAGCAGTGCAAGCTGACAAAATCGTCTTTTACACTTATCGAGTCGGTTATTTTTTTTTTCCGTCTCTCCAGTCGACGCCTGTCATCTAACCAAAGAGACACCTGCCGCTGACGACGCAGGCGACTCTCTCTTTTTTTTTGTAATCTGCCGTCGGCAGTTCGTCCTGCCATTTTCCTTTATTGAGGAGGGTTTTGTCGCGGGAAGGAATTATTCGGTAACTTGTTTCAGTACATTCCGACAGACCTGCTCAGGATGCCTCGGATGCGCGTCTCTCTGCCATGGAGTTGCATTCGGAAAAGCGCGAAGCTCTCTGACTGAACAAACTAGCCGTACTGCGGCACGGCTTTGCGAGATAAACGCTTCGCGACTGTCCGTCCGCTTGCCGAGTCGCTGAAATGTTGTAAAAAAAACCCCGCTGGTTTCGCGTGGGACTGGGGGACTGAGAGTCGAAGAAGGCGAAGAGACCACAGCAGGTGCACGTGAACGCAGGGATATTATAATGGCTCTCGCGGCGGTTTCCCTCTACCTCCTCGCGCTCGCCTGGACGAACTTGCGCCCGGTTCACGGGAACAACCGTCACGCCGTTTACTGGAACAGCTCAAACATCCAGTAAGTGGGTTCATAAGTTTTCTACAGCGGGTATGGGGAGGCTTAGCTCCCGCGCGACGGTAAACGCGTGGAGAACGAGGGAGAAAAGACCGGTGAATCTCGCGGATGACACGTCCGGGTCACCAAAGAAATCGCAAGGAAAAAAAATGTGGGGCTTTTTTTACTTAAAGATGTTTACGCGAGAAGTTCAGTATGCACTGAAACGATTTCAGTGGCGATTAATCACGTTTTTGCCAGATTCTAAAGCGATTTGTTTTCAAACTATTCCTTTTTTTATTTAAAAAATTAATAAATAAATCAACATTTTTGGGGTGATGCATATGTAACCCGAGCACGTTCTCGACAGGTTGCATGAGATTCACGTGAGAGTTTTGATTTAAGTGACAATTGTCTGGTCACGTGCTGCACATTTCGACCGCCGAGGAAGAAGTTGATGAAGTGCCTCCTGATTGAGACATGTTTGCTTCAGCCTCCGGATTGATTTATTTCTTCTACTGTCACAGGACTTGATTGTGTGCTGACAGGTGATAATTCACATTACCTGACAGCCCAGACTGGATAGCTAAATAATCAGTGAGAAAAATCAGTGTGCTTTTCTTCACTTTTTTATATATATATATATATATATATATATATATATATATATATATATATATATATATATATATATATATCTCGCCATAGATCTTTTCCCCCTCCTCCTCTTCTGCCCTGTTCTCTTGTCTAGAAGGGCTTCTACACTGTAGCTTTCTTCAGTTTAATTTCTTTTGTCTGTAATTACATGAACTGTAGTGGTGATGAATGAGAAGTCTTGTGCCTTTAGTGTTATTATCTTAAGATTAATCACATTTATCTCTCCTCTGATAAAAGGGAGGGCGAGCAGCTCCTCCCTTCCCCCTCATGTCTATTTGTATTCATCTCATCCACTTATCTCCTGGCTATATTCTGCTTACCCGTTCTCCTCTCATTTCTGTATCGCTTTCAGTGGTTCTTTTTGCTGTATTTCCCCTCTTTCATCTCGCTATTGATATGCATCGCTTTATGCGATGGAAATGGTATGGAAATATTACTCGTATTCAAACCGAGGGTCAGAGTATGTGGCGTGAATGTCAGCGAGCATTGCCCCCCGAACATGGGTTTAGCATTACTCAAAAGCCTCTGGAGCAAGCTATGGGCCGAACAAGCACCAGCTGCAGGAGCAATTAAATGTGTAAGAGAGTTGTGTGTGTGTGTGTGTGTGTTTGTGTGTAGAAAAGATGAGAAGAGAGCCTCATTAATACCCAGGTCCTCATTATCTTAACCACAGCATCTTCAAAGTGCACAGCAGTCACACGTTTCCCCGCGTGTCACATTCTGTTGATACTGTTATCTATTACCTTTTAATTATCCTTTGTGTTTGAACGCAAGTTTTGGTTAGATGTCTACAGATGTCTGCTTATCTGCATTTATATAGCAAGATGAAAAGTAGGCTGTATGGAATAATTCATTCAGTTACATTGGTGATAATTATGAATTGAAATATGAAGTGGAAAAGAGTGAAAGGTTTGTGCATGTATATCAGGTATGAATGAATATAAAGGGCTAAATATATTTCTGATGTAATGTGTATTTTTTTTTTACTGCAGTTATGTTGCAGCCGAGTCTGGGTGCCAGTTCAACGTTTAATGCTTAATTCTGTTCTGTACACACACAGTTCAGTGATTCACAGGAGAAAAAACGGCATTCTACAACCGAATTAGGCCGACTCTTCAAAAATGTAGGTAGTGACAACTGCATTAACAAAAATGCAGTGTGGATGGAATTGAATTGAACAACTAGTTCATAGGCATATTTAAATTTGATTCAGAAATGTGCCTGGCTTCTTGCGACAAAATCCCAGCGGAAGAGTGAGGTATCAGGCTTGACTCATTCGGGTTGCCAGGTCTCGCAAGAACAAGCCTATAATAAATCCCAATGTTTTGTTTTGGAACTAAGACCAAAACATCGACTCGTATTAGCTCACTTTAACAACTGGACAAAAGACACAAAAGCCTGTACATAAAAAAAGTCACATGTTTTGTGAGACCGATTTCTAAGGATGTAGATTTCGTGTGTGATTTTGTGGAAATCATTGTGTTTAGCAATTTCAGGAGCGAGTTGTGTTCCACAAACGGAACAATATTTTTGGGCATTCACTCTTGTGTTTAAATGCAGTTGTCACTCTTGAAACTTCACAGCGTGTACATGGCCTTTGAGTCTTGTCAGGTTCACTTAAAAAAATAAATAAATATTTGAGAACTGTTATTGTTGCGTATGAATGTTTCTGAGAGTTGTGCTTGTTCAGAACTCGGTGTCAGGGCGTTTGTACCTGTATGTCTCTGTTAGTACAGAGTCTATTTCTACTCCCACACTGGGAGAAGATCTGTAAAATAATGCGTAAACTGACCCAGATTGCAGGTAGCCGAGGAACTCTCTGAGGCCTTACGGCATGAATACTGATCCCAGATCAGTCCTGAGAGGCTTAAAGCTTCGGGCCACACACTACTCAGAAGCGCATGCAGGCATGGTACAAACTAGAGCAACAATCTCCCAACCAACCGGTTCCCATGAGCCCCTCAAGGGCATGAGAGTGTTTATGGCCCAGCGGGTTGTCACAGTTCTAGGTGAGACCCTCCTTTCGCTCTATCCGGGAGCCTAACGCTCGGTCCAGCCGATGGTAGACGAGTTAGCAGTGGGGAGCTTTATGTGGGCTAACGTAACCGGGCTCATTCTCACGCCGCATCCCGATGCTCACATCGCCGAGACAGATAAAAGCGCACCGGCTGATAAAAGCGCTTTCATGGATGCTGCGAGAAAACCTTGCTCACAGAGTCTCTTTGAAATTTTGCTGTAAAGTCAAGTGAATAGAAGATCATCAATCATGTGAGATGATGCGTCTGGGGAAAATGCCAAATCTGAAGAAGCCAGAAAGAACGCGACTCCCGACAGAAATTCGCATGGAGTGCTTGAGATATGTATAAACAACCGAAATGAACACGTATGGGGTGTTGATTCGGATGGCGAGGATGAGTCAGTAGCACACGGCTGGGCTTTGATTGCATCTGCACGGCCCCATTAGGAGGCGACGCTCTCAGCTTCTGCTGGCACTGGCACTGCAACCCAAGCTCATTACAGCTGTCCCAGCTAATGGAACACACACTCACACACAAAGTCATTTAGTTGCGTTCTGTCCAACACACACGCGAAAAGTCCCTCGCAAACAAGTATGCATACTAATGTACTTTATGCGGATCAACTGACTTGTAAGCAGGATGAGAAGAACACTCATGCACACATGTGACAGGAAAAATTCAACCTTTTTACACACACACACACACACACATCGTTGCTGCTCCCAGATTCTCTGCTAATTAGCGAAGTTTGATGTGGAACATGTGTAGCTGAGCAAGGTGGCCGTAGGGTACATTTCCTGTGGCGCCGTGGCCTCTTACACCCCGCACCAGGTTGGTGTCACGGCCCAGTATCAGAGCAGGGCCCTTTAATTGGTCAGCCTCTGTCAACATGATGATAACAAAAGAGCCCTGCTCTCAGAGCTCTGGGCCACAGCGAAGGGCTTATGTAAGGGGAGATTTACCTTTAGAAGAAAGACAAAATAAAATGTAAACTTACTGTGAAAGAATGAACATGCAGCCTAAGACACATCGCAACCTTTAAGAGCTTGGTGAAATTAATTTAAAACTAGCTTGTAGTGAATTTATACTTGGCTGTGGTGTGTTGCTAAATTGAATTTTTGTTCCTGTAATTGTTTACCCCTGAAGTAGCTGTGAGACTTGATGACTTGATTGTTTCAGCCTGATTTACTTGAGGTCCAAGCAGAGAAAAGCAAAGTCAAATTATTTTCTAACACAATATCTGCAATGTACCCCTATTTTTTTTTACTTTTAAGGCTCCTTATATTGTTTTGGGAGTCTCTTACAATAGGCTTACATGCATGTGAAAAAATGCTTTTGTTTTCTCATAATATGAGTTTAATATCATCTAATTTTCCAGCGATTCTCAAACGATTATTTCGAAGCAGTTCTAAGACGGAGCCTGCTTCCCAATGTGTGCACTACCCATCCTAAAGTCTATGTGATTTTAGTCGTTTTCAATACTATTTAGGGCATATAGGCTGGATATTATACACATTGGGAAGCAGCTCTGCTCTGATTGATCTGATGGTCCAGTCTCTAGTGAATGGTTGGTTGTTGTATTTTATCGTCCACATTTAAACCCTGAAATGGTGTACTTAAAACCGCAGTCTGTAAGTTTTAAACCGGTTACACTAAACCATGCAAATTATTATTATAACAATTTGAGAAAAAGTATAAATGTTAACAACATCAGCATAGCATGACTTATATATATTTAGTGTGTATTATCGTTACCTGTAGACTACTTGTGACAACAGGTGACTCTCTATTTGTCACTGGTGATTGTCTCCTGGACCTTTCTTGATTACAATCCACCTTGATTACAGTTAATCCAGCATCTGTGAAAAAAGGCTATAAATGATCCGCCACATGCAGGATCCTCCATTGCGAAACAGCCCGCTAGCCGGGACTCCACCTTTATGTTTCTAGACGTGTTGTGATGATGCAAGAGAAATGGCGGCAAGCTTGTATTTGCTTGCATCTTTCTTTGATCTATATTTTAACTTTATCACAGCACTTCTAATGCTACTGCCTGAAAATGAATTGCTTTTCTGTGTTTTGCATTTTTAAGTCGCCTTGGATTGAAGCGTCTGCTAAATCAGTCATTTCACCCATTTTGTATGTTATATGACAAGCCTAACAAACTGATTATTTAAATCAGTTGTGTTAATACAGGAAATACAAAATGCGGTGCTGGGAATACCCATAACTGTTGAGTAGCACTGAATGAATGTGCAAATTGTATTTATTATTATTATTATTATTAACAAAATGATTGACACAAACATTCTTGGGTAGTTAACTTGGAAGTGTTAAAATACTCCCACTCTATTGGCAGTTGATGTATTTGAGAAACCGCAGGGTTCTCATGTTTTTATGTAATGGTGGTATGATTCCAGGCTTAAAGCTTTGATTCATTTTCTTTTTTTAAAGCATAAAATCAAATTATAGAGGTGACACTGCGATGATGCTACCATTATGGATTTTTTTATATATATATATATATATATATTTTTTTTTTTGTACCAGACCCAATGTATTCTTCTTTTCTACTAGACAAAACAGGACAAGGAGGTGGGAAAGACAAGGAAAGTTTTTATATTTAGTGCACAATCTTCTGTGCTACAGAGCAAATTATCATCTTGACAAATGGCTTTCCTGGGAAATGGAGGCATTGGGTGGAGTGATCAATGACCAGCCGAGCAGGAGGCTTCCTCCTGCAGCTCATTACAGTCACATATATCCTATTAATGAAAAAAACAGACAAAACTCACACCGAAAAACAAGGTCACATGCAGAGTACAGTTGCTGACAACTAAAAATGTCCACTCTCGTAAGCAGTGCATATGAGCACTTGGTTATTGTGACTGCAGCTGCGCTTAGTAAGTTTCCTGAATAATTTGAATGCTTTAACATTCTTCTAAAATGTCAGTTTGGTGAATGGTATCTTTTACAATACCCTCAGACACAGGTCGGGAATACATTCCGCGTGGTTCAGGGAAGAGTACAAAAGTGATTTTAGGGATGTGTATTTTGGTAATTTGAGTGCTTAAATTCTGGACAGATAAATCAGCTGCAGTGGGACCTTGGGCAAAAGAGCAAGTTCTGCCAGAGCTATTTTTATATTGTTGGTCAATGTAGATTTGCATCAAATGCACACTTAGCTTCTAACACCAGGGGTATTGCATATTAAAGATACTGTGTTGAGTTAAAATGGTTCAATTTTAAAAGCATGTCTCCAAGACCCCTGCAAGCCTTCCATTTCATCAGTTTAACTTCATTAACTATTTAAATGTTGTCACATGTCTCTCCGAATTGAGTCTTTAGTGCTGCGACTGTCCCAGACTGAAAGTCACCATGTAGAGTGTCAGTGTACTGTAACTGGCCACACAAAATACCACCATAATCAGTCACAAAATGAATCAAGTTGTTAAAATGTGATTTCATGGCTTATCATTTGTGTATAGGCATGTTTGATTTTGTTAAACGATTGCTTGTTTAATACTGTGATCTGCTACTTTGGATGATGTAACCTGGATTTAACATATGTAATGTCAAAAAAAAGCATGCATGTGTATTCGTATGCCCTCAAACGTCTTACTTGGATGTAAAAAAAAATGTAATGAATTCAATCCCTGGCTCCCCAAGTCAGTCCTCATGCCAAGGGACTTAATTTGTGCAGGTAGATAAAATCTATTTCAGTCTTTGAGCATTTTTTTTTTCGCCCAAGAACAAGAGGAAAGTCAGTTATTGATGGAACGGAAAAAGGAATAAAAATATTACTTGAGCAAGGATTTATTCTAAAGGTGTTAAAAGAAAGCGAGACTGGCAAATTAATTAACACAGAGAAATTAGGAGCAACGATGAAGATTAGAAAATTAATTGGAAATGGGGAAGGGAAGTTTAGAAGTATTTTCCCCTGGAAAGGAAGGTTAAATTGAGGATAGTTATTAAACCACATGGTTTTAGTCATGAGGATTGATGCACTGAGGCAAGTCAACATGTGCTGTGTTAGTCTGTCGCTGTTATTCGCCGGCTACGCTCTCAAGAAAAGAAAAAGACAAGTGGATTTGCCAGCTGATTACATGCAAGGCTGTCCATCTGGCTTGGCATGATGGCAAAGTCTCTGTGATTCTGCATATCAAATGCACCTTATTCCAGCATTCAGTATTCAGTCATTCATTGCCAGTCAATTACTACGGATACAGAGGAAATAGGAAATGCCTGTTTTTTTAAAAGATTTGTACATGCGTATGTGTACAAATGACGCTATCTCTCGCTCACTATCAAAATTCTTAAAAAGCCAAATCAATCGCAACGCTAATCAATGCGTGATGTACTTGAGTAAAGCTTTAATGAGCTGGAAGCATGATAACCTGTTTTCCCGTTGCCCCCAACAAGGCTGGATCATTCCTGTAGAAATGACACATCTGTGCTTAACATCCCCCTGGTCCTGTGCCTGCTGCATGCATAAAGAGAAAGACTGCCTCTGCTGTCTGAAAGAGCGTACGCAGAGCGCTTTGGTGGATGTATCTGTCCGACCTGTTCCTTCTCTTTATTTTCAGCATGGAGGATGACAGTCCGTAAGGACCTGGGTGAATTCCCTGCCATGGTGTGACTCATGCCTGGAGCCTCTGCCAAGTAAAACCAATGGCTCGCTGCGTAATTTCTTGGCATTCCCTTGGGAAAGTCAGATTGAGGAAAGGGAAGGTGATCGATCCGGACTGAATGCAGGAACGGCCTCCAGCCTCCAAATAAATATATAACCATTAAACGCAAGGCCTTTGGTGCCTGAAGAACGGTCGATTGCAGGCCTTGTGATAATCAATGCGTAAATTCATTTTTGCTTGAATGTGACACAGTGTGAGAAATACCAATTAGAATTGAGAGCTGAGTGGGAAGAGGGGAGGAATTGATTTGAATTTGAGAGGAGGGTGTAAAGCCTGGCTCTCTCGAAACCTCTACCCTGAGGTCACCCCCTTCAGACACCTATGCATGAGAGATGGAAAGCTGGTAATGATGGTCCAGTCGACGCTATCGGAGAAGTGGATGCATTGAAACTGTGAGGTTTTAATTTCCAACGTTTGCCAAGTCAAGCATCACTGTTACCGTTACTCATACTTTAGGTTAAGGTTTTGAACAAACTTCCAAACCAAAGAATTACAGTAAATTCAGTGGGTCGCTGTGAACATGAATGATATCTCAAATGATGCAGCTTGAGGAGTGTGCCGTTACTCTCCTAAGTGATCTGACAATTTATGGCTGCCAAACAATGAAATTTATTGGAAACTTGGCTGCCTTATAGTAATGCCTTAACCACTGAGAGTTCGGTTTTGTGGATTTTGTACAGGCAATTTCATGTGAACGAAATCTATTAATCTGTTAATAGATAGAAATGCATTGCTGTTTTGTATCCTTCAAAGCAGAAATGGTTAAATGCATGAGTACTGATCTTTTGGACCACAAATGGTTAAATGCAGTTTTAATAGCAACAACAAAGTCAATACTGATAGCGAAGTTTGTGAAGAAAGCAAAGTGTTTAGGGCTCCATTTTGTCAGTTTG
Organism: Puntigrus tetrazona; assembly: GCF_018831695.1. Classification (NCBI taxonomy): domain Eukaryota; kingdom Metazoa; phylum Chordata; class Actinopteri; order Cypriniformes; family Cyprinidae; genus Puntigrus; species Puntigrus tetrazona. Next base: position 18,092,593 of record NC_056717.1, on the reverse strand, counting down.
TGAGCTCATTAAGAAGGCATTTCTCCATCGCTTGCTGATGCGTCATTTACCTGGCTATGGGATAATTAGCTCAATTAAACATTTACAGTTATTAATCTAAAAATGTTAGACTCTGAATTAGCTTGACAAGCTTAATTTCCTGCCCTGTGTTGACAGATTTCCTTTATTCTGAGGTAACATATTTCAAAGTGCTTGGCTCTTTTATTTATATATTTGTTTGTTTTTAATTTACATCACAGCTGTATACAAGCTTTTTTTATTATTCTAGTCAGAACTTGCTGGAATTGGCTGGAGGGACACTCATTTTAAAGAGTGTTTTATTTAAATAAATTTGGATACAGGGGTGCAGGATGAGTCATCAATATTTCTGCTGCTAAAGAGAAGAACTACTTATTACCAAAGCGTACTTGCTAAAATATATTATTAACTTATAAATGTACGGTAGTATGTAAATGACCCCAAGCAAACAGAAATGGACTAAAAGCCACAATTTTATTTCACTTTGAAATTTCCCGCGGGGGTCTATTTCAATTATGTCTTAGTGTTTTTAAGAATTGTTTTGAACCACATCTTTGGTTTCACTTCAGGTGCGTCATGTGAAAGAGAAAAACATGTTCCAGTGGGTTCTGTTTGTTGTATGAAAGGTACCCGTGTGTGTGACATCACTCCCTTGAGTCCTCCTGATTGCCTCCCTGGAGAGCCACTGTCAGCACTCTGGACTAATCACTGAACTTGTCACAGGGTCAGGTGATCCGTATGCAGTTGCCATAGTGACCACAAAATAACAAAAGAGCCACACGTGCCTTGCACTTGTCGTCTTAGTCATCTGACAACTGTAAAGGCACTGTATTCCACTACTCAGCTATAAGTGCAGTGGAATGCTTGAAAAAGTCTGACATGGAAGTGCCATGGGACGTTAATGGTGGAAGAATAGCAACGCAACATCTCTTTAGAACAAGGCAAGAGAGAGTGCACACGAGTGCACATTTGACTTCAATCGCCATCACAAGCCATTAGTATTCCATCAGCTCCAAGGTTATGGAGTGTTCACTTAACCGAAGCGCCAAATCCTGTAGAGATGGGTTTCCCACTCCTGACAGGTAAAGCCAATTCCAGACTCAATGATTTGAATGCAAATGTTGTAGTGGAGAGCCACCCCAACTTCAAGTCCCACTGCATTGTTGTACAGTATGTCTGTGACACTGAAGTGGTACCTATTATTTTCACTGGCTAGATAAATTGCTTTTGTTCTCAAGATGCAAATGTTCATACATTGTAATGTGATGGAAGTCTAATCGGTTAGGTTCACTTGAGGAAAACTGAGTAAAATATTTTAATACATGTTTTGCATGTGTATTCTTTAATGCTGTATTTGAAAGTGTGAAAGTTGCAGAATCTCTTTTTCACAATATATTATGTACGTATGTTAGGGTTGCAAACTGTCATTCAAGATGCTTTTTCTTTTTTCATATATAATATTTTAATCTGACAGAATATCTATTTAATATGTACATTTGTAATGTTCACTTCTAGCATTTAAAATTCGAGTTATTCATGAAATTAACATGAAATAATTGGTATCAGTCAGAATTTTCATATTAGTGCATCATATTTTTCTTATGTATTTGACAAGATGAGGCAGGATTGGCTCATGAAATGCACATTTAGAATCCCAATTACATTTTTTGCTTTATTTTACATACAAAATCATTCCAAATATATTACCACCATCAGGACCATGCAAGGCATCATCTTTTAAGGCATATTATTAATATAGGGCTTTTATTTGCTAGAGTATATTTTTGCATTGTAAGAGCTTGACTTCAACGACTATACCACTGGGTGCCATGTCTGAGATTTTCTTTCTCCTGAAGTATAAAACGTTTGATTTTAATAAAGAGACAACCACCTCTGACTCTCCCTTGAGCTCAGTTAAAATGAGCCACTTCAGACAATTCATCAAGAAAAGGCTATTTTGAATCTGGACGTAATAATTAGTTATTCTGTTATAATTGAGAATTTGCCTATTGATGCAGTAATTATAAGATCTCAGACCCTTTGGCTGCCATCAGCAGAGTAATGAGAACATCAGAGGGAAATTGAAATCTCTCTCCAGTGTTTTGCACATTCACTCATGCAAAAATGTAATTCGACTTCCCTTCAGTGGCAGTCGGGGGCGACCAGCAGTTAAATGCAACTACTTCAAACGTCCAGGAAAGTTAAAATCAGTGGAAACTTCCAAGCGAAGCGAATCCATTTCATTACGGCGCGAGGCACGATGTAGTTGGACTACAGACGCTCAGATTAAGTGGTGTGGACGGGCCGTCATTACATAGGAAATTACATACAACGTTACTACTCAAGGGCAACAGAGTAGGAAGTCTCAAAGACAAGTTGGTGGAACTAATGCCTACTTCATTTCTTAGGTCTAAGGAGCCTTCATCAACGCTCACTCCATCGCTCTTATCACCCTACATTTGTTCGGTGATTGAAAAACAAGACTGCAATTATCCTCAATGTGTCATCCTTGAGCAAGCGAAACGGGAAACGAAACCTTCATCTCCATTGATTAAGCTCAAGCTGCCTTGAGTCTCTCAGTGTCGCCCCATTTCACGGCTAAACTTGGACCAGAAAGCACAAACGGGGATCGATACTAACCCCCTCCCCTCCCGACATCGACATGGGCAGCTCAGGATTGTTGCGGCCGATGCTCCCTGCGCGTTTCAGCCTCATCATTTACTCTTGTCTCGTGTAGGCCTGCATCAGAAATCCATTTGGCCGCCTTGATGTGTAAATTTCTTTATGGTTAATACATGAGCTCAGGCATCATCTGGCTCCCCTTTACAAACATTCACAAGTTTTAATCTCTGCTATTTCCATTGATGCTGCCTTCGCTATACGCGTCTGACCGATCATTTAGCTTATGCGGCTTGCAACTTGCCGAACTCTCGAACATTGGCTCGTTTGTGCATGGGTTTATCCCAATATTTTTCTGGGGGGAGCGAAACCTGTTTGTGTTTACAATGCCGCGGAGCAATTTGGTCGGGAATAATGCCGTCTGCGCTTGAGTAAATTTGTGTACATTGCGAGCGAGCCTGCCTAATGATGATACTGCGGAGGACTGCGGCGTGTGTGTGTGTTAACTAGGAAACTCTCGGAGAGTCCAGATCTCAGATCCCAACCACACTGTGTGTGGGTGTTCTGAATATCAATGTCCTGCTGTGCTCTCTTCTCGTCCGCCCCTGAAAGCGAGCGAGAGGGAACGTGTGCGTGTCCGTCGGTGTTTGTGTATGCTCACACATAGGTAGCATATGCAGTCTCTTTGTTTATTAAGCATGCATGGGGTTTATTGTTTTTTTTTGTTGCTTATTGTGGGTTTTTGAGGCGCAGTCCATGTAGGTACCTCAGGCAGGATGTGTGTTGGTGTGCGAGTAGGTGGATGCATCACCGAGTCGAGTGTTTACAGTAGCTTGTGTGGGTGAGGTAGTTTGTACGCAATGTCAGGGAGTCATTTAGCTCTTGGTCTTTGTAGTCGTCCGCTGCCCACAGATAAATATGTGTGAGTGTTTCCCGTTAAAATACACACTTGATACTGGACACCTAACGAGCAATTCTGTGTGGGTATGAGAGACAGGAAGTGGTTTATGCAGCCTTTTAGAATAGCGCTGCTGAAGCCCTGCGTCAATGGAAAGTCCCGGAGGAAAGGGCATGGATGTGGGAGGTGTGTGTTTTATGAGTGTTTGTGTGTTGGGAATTGGCGCTTATGGCCAATACAAAAGGCTGTGTTTGGAATGAAATATTAGCATGGTGCTTACTGCATGCCACTCACATGCAAGGTGGTCGCAAACTGACAAGCGTGGCTTACTACTGTTTGAAATGTTTGATCGTTGCCCTTGTGTACTGTTTATGGAAAACACTTAACATTTTAGAGTCTAGTATGTTGGGTGTTTCATTCAAACATTCCACGTTTAGGCCTAATTCAGGAAATTAATTCCGTTAAGTAATACAGATATTTAGCGTTTAAATAACATTTTGGCTACCCGGTTAAATAACCTAAGTAGAATTTAAAATGAGCTATTATTAAACGTTTATTTGTCAAACTGAAAATGGAGGGTCCAGTTCAGAAGCAATATAAAAGCACATAGTGTGCTTAGCCTGCAAGCATACCCTGCAAGTTTTAGCAAACGTGTAATTTGGTAATTAGGTACCTAATAAGGTAATCTTTTCTTAAACTTTTGGCCGAAGCTGAACAAGATTAAACACTAGACCGAACGCCAAGCACCGAACACTGGTTGTTGAATATTTCCCATATATTTAGCATTTTGCATCATACATTTTTATTTTTCACAATTGCATAAATAAAACAGCCAAAATGTGCTTTTTACTGTTAGCTTTGTCTCTCGCTGTCGGTGGTTGTAATGATTGTAGCATTTTTCTTGGACACCTAAATGCCTTTTCACTGCCGATGTGTTTTGTTGCATTAGTGCACGCCTATATTTGATCACATTGAAGTCATTGTTCTGCATAATTATTATTTTTTTGGCTATTTTCTGCTGAACAATTTTGGTTGCCGAACATTCGGTGCATCCTTATACAACAGTGCAATACATCAAGGATAAACATTTTAAATAAATTGTATACATTGATGCACGGCTGTTGTGATTGGACATTCTTTGAGCAAATACCATCTTTCTTTATTGAAAACCATTCAAAAGTAACAGTTATGTCAGAATTTTGTAATCAACATATATTGTGTGTTTTAAATTGAGATGAGAATGTGAACGCTAACAGATGGCCCATCTCAGTATGCACTGCAGAGCGCCCAGATTGATACGGAAGATTTTGGGGAGCAGACTAATTCATCAGGGTATTCCATGCTTACATTTACATACCATGCACCGTATGCATATTGCATAGTACCTACTTTAAAAGCTGCGTGCCGTTCCAAATCCAGTGCGCTTAAATGTGATTCAGAAATGCAGAGGTGCATGATGCATAGATTTGTTTTTACAGCAACTTAGATATTCAAACCAACTTCCTGAGAGAGGGCGAGTGAGAGGGACAGGGTAACGTATAAATAAAAGTAGGGGAAGAAGGAGAAATTGGGAGAAAGAATACAAAAGGGATCTATAAACACATTTTTTTAAATAATGAGAGGTAGGAGGTGGTAGGATTTCCGATAAGAGGGATAGAGGGGAGATACAAAGATTGATGGAGAGACAGACAGAGCGGGGAGGGAAAGAGACAACGCAGGCACTGAGAATATTAATGTTGTGTCAGACAGTTGAGATTCTTCATAGGCCACGAGCATTTCTCCCTCAAGACATCCACAACACACACACACACACACACACACACACTGAGAGGTACTCAGACAACAAGGGCCACCTATCCTCATGCATTCAGAGACAGACCTGCCAGATTCACATTGTAGAATAAATCACACACACACACATTAAACGATAAAGTGTACTCCGCCTAATGCACAATTATGGAATATTTTAGTTGCATCGCCACTGCAGTAGTCTTCAATCTGAATTCATCAGCATCTCAAACTCTGGGTGCCCTTCACTGATTGTGGATCATTGTAATCAAGCCTCGATGGTTGTCTATAGCCCGCCACGCTTCCATCACGCAAACCCGCTCAAATGCAATTTTGTTATGACACGCGCACACATCCATTCTTACAGGTGCTTTCCAAGTTAACGCTATGTCAGGATTGTGAAATCTCTGACAAGACCTGTCACAGGGCACATTCAGCTCACCGACAGAATAAAGAAGACAAGCGGGAGAAATGGGAGGAGAGGGAGAGAGAAAGAGGAGGGTAAGGAAAAGGAGATTTTTTTTTTTTTTTTTTTTTTTAAGATGTTCATCATTGTAAGAAGAGAGAGAATTGTTCCATTGTTCATATATAGCTATGCGAATGGACAATGACAGCTAAGGTTATATCCATAGAGGAGAGAGGGAATAAAGCAAATATAGAATAATGGAACAGGAGGGGAATGCGAATATCACATCATGGGGAATGCTAAACTTAAAAACTGCTGGAAAGAAAAGATCTCGACAATAAAACGTCAATATTTTCTCAAGCTATGAATCATCAGTAGGCCTACGTGGATTGTATTCTTAAAAATTCAACACCGAGGCTTTCTGGATTTTCCAGTTGTTACTGTCTTTTTTTTTTTTTTTTTTCCCAAAAAAAATTCTGATTAGAGTTATTATATAGAACTAAGACTTGCTGGCTTGGCTCACACGAGTCATAACAACTGAACTTATGTTTGAAAATGTAGTTTTTTGATGTGGCATGGTGATAAATTTGCAAGCAGTTTAATAGAAGTCATTTTTGACAAATTATATGGATTTTCGGCACAGCACAACAGTTAAGATGATTTATTAGATAGGGTTTCGAAAGACTGAAATGCTCTGTGTTTAAAAGTATACTTACTTGTTACTAAATTGCATTGTGCCATCTCATAAATTTCAATTTATGTTGGGACATAATTATGCCTACAGACAGCAAACAGGGTTGATGGTTTCGTGCTCAAGGTTGTGAAACAAGATGCTTATTAGGGAATTTAATTCTGATATTTCCTTGATATATATCTTTTTTTAATATGATCACTTATAAGAAATGTTAATGGAGTTGACATTTTAAATCCTTATTGAGAAACATGACAAAATATTGTTAAAAGAACGCTAATTTGTTCTTGAAGCCTTTTTTGAGTGATTGATTGCGCTCTTGGAGGGATGATGCTGTCATTATGGCAGTTTTTATTTTTAATTAATATTTTAATGCTGGGAATTCTTTCCGCTTTATACGATACTAATTATTTTAGCTGTCAGCAATAGATTTTGTTTAAAGAAAAATTCAGTTTTGTATCTTTCTCCCTAATTAATTAGACTCGGTTGCTGATGATTAGGAATTGTCCTTCATGTCAACTTTGAGCCAACACAATAAAAAAAAGCTACAAGATTCATTTTAAGGGCGTTAAAACTTTAGACAGCTAAAGAAAAATGCTTTTCCGCTTTTCTCACAAAGTGATTTGATTGCCCGTCTGTATTTCGTTCTCGAGCAGAAGGAGAACAATAGGAATTTGCAGTGAACGCAGCATCATACCATCTTGTTTGTGAGTGTAGAAAAGTAGTGCTGCCCTCTGTCAACTAATCTGAGTTCATCTGAACACATTTTACTGCATGTAATTCCACAAAATTCTGGCCTTTTTTCCCCCCAGGCAATCCAAAGTTTCTTTTTGTCAACCGTACATGATTTTAGCATTTCTCCACATTACTGCCCAAAGCTCTTAACTACCCAAAGGTGCAGCTATTATCCATTTAAAATGTGATAACCTGAGGTATTATGCTTTAATTGGCTGATTTTATTAACTAATTGGCTCCCGTTTGGCTGTAATTTGTGTAGGTAAATTCCGAATGACTTCTGAATGACTGGAGTTTGCAGAAATCCCCGTTTAGAGTGTCAGAATTGCATTATTTTCCACTGATTTTTAGCGCGTGGGTAACGACAGTGCGGTATGAGCGATGGAGAGATATTAGCATTCCCATTGCACAGATTGCCTGCGTAGTCTCACTTTTTAAACCCAACACGAAATGAACTGTTGTCAGCAGCCCCACCCTCTCCCCTCATTAGACATCTCATCAGCAGTCAGTCGTCTCATGGATAATTTATGAGTGCGGCGTTTTGGTTAATTTCACAGGCAGCGCAGGTTTGCTCTTTAGCTCTCGCGCCACACAAGGGAGGTTAGCATTAGCTCATTGTCTGCTCTGATTTTACAGCCCAGAGCAACAGTGCCATTTAGAAAATAAAGTCAATCCCAACAGATACCGAGGAGGTTTAGTCTCGGGCGCTTGATGGCTCCAAGATGCACGTTTCTAAACAACCTTTAGCAGGATTCCGTAAGCCGCCAGGTTGCTAAATGATTTATCCAGCTTTCCACTGACCCACAGGGTAACCCTGTTAACAATCACGCCTTTAATCATTGCACTCCTGTTGAGAGTGTCTGGATAGACTGGTGATTGGCTGAGTGGATCAGTGTCGGGAAAAGGAGACTTGATACCAACTAAACACAAAGCTCCGCTCACCCGCAAAGCGCCGCTACCAAAGACGGTTTTCTGTGACAATGGTTTTACAAATACACTTAAAGAAAAACATTTAGTCCCAATTCATAGGATTTGTTTATATTTCAATTGCATATCAAATTTCCATCCATTTTGATTACATATTTTTAACCTAAACTAACTAATACAATTTGTCAACCTTATGTAAATGAAACAAGGATTTATGTAATAGCACCAATACATCCAATTAGTTTTAAATGCATAAGGAACATGTATATACTTCAGATGAATTACATTTACATGATTTTTATCAATAAACCCAACGTATTTCATATTTGAACCCTATCCCACTTAATCATGCTGTGCTACAATAAAATCTAACTAAAAACGAACAGCAAGACCAATTTCTTAATATTTCAGAGCATTTGGATATATGCTAGAAAGACATACTACAGCGTTCATTCGCTTGAGTGCGGACATGAAGAAACAAAAAGTGCCTTCATATTTAACGCATACAAACATTTTGCCACAATCAACCATACCGCAGAAATAAATGAAAAACAAACAAACAAAAAAATTAACAGGAAAACCTAATTTTAACTCTTTCAGAAGTAAGATCAGTTCCCTGAAGAACGGTGCAGATTTGTGGTAGACAGATACATGAGGTAAACGGATGATAACAGTACTGCTTACGTTGCACTAACACTGACACGCAATAAATCAGAACAATAGGATAATGGTCAGAAAAAAATGCCACGAGGCTTAGGGTTCACCACACTTTCCATGCATATTTAATTACATATTAGGAGTACATGAGTACAAAAGGGACATTCTACATCTACCTTTTAAGCTTTTAACGCACAAATTGTTTCAAGTACAAAAAAGTAAGATCTCATAAATGACATCTCAATTGTCATTAATTAAAGAGTTCTTTGGTGACAGCTTGGTTTTTTTATTCAGGATTTTCTTCAAACGTGCACTTGAGTTTCATTGCATAGCTTCGGTTAAGCACTAAATCAGACTAAAAAGCATCAAACACCCTAGAGTGAGACTGCAGAACCTCTACACCATCTGTAGGTTGGTCTCCAGAACCAACACCAGCAGCCTCTGAACCAAAGATGTACATGCTCACTGTTGTCTGTGCAATTCCAGACTCTTTCACGGTCCTGGTGGATTAACAAAGAGTATAATTAGCGTTGCAATGCCAGGCACAGTGTCATATTCAGACGTTTTACGGGCACATTTTCTGGCATTTTGGATATTTACACGTATTCAAATGTACAATGCCAAATCACCATATGGATTTAAATACTGAAGAGTCTAGAACTGGATTATTATTGCAGTGATTTTTTTTTTGCTTGTTTGGTAATAATTATTTTAACCCAAGCTGAGGCAGTGCGTAGCTTTTCATTTCTTAAACAACCACCTTGGAAAACCTGCCAATGTACACATTCCAGCATAACAATAAAATTAATCGTGCTCAATTTGTGAAATAGTGAGATCTCTCTCGTGAAACCAACACAGGAAGTTACTAAAACTGCAATTCATCAACTTTACAGTAGAAAGAAAATGTGTTTTTACAAAAAGGGGTTTTGGTCTATACAGCTAATTTTGTCCTTCGTGACAACTTTAAAAGGGGTGAATTGTTTTATAACTCCTCCGTTTGAATTATGTTGTGGGTGTGCCAACTTGAGATGGATTGCTGCTGCCGCCAACATCCTTGAGCTAGGTGGGCGTGGTTTTAACAAAATTAACATAACTATCAATGTACAATATACATAAAATGTAAAATATATTATAATGTAAAACGTGTTGGTTGGCATACACTTACCACATATTCTTGAGTGTCAAGAATATTTTTTTTAGTGTAAGAAAGTACACTAATCCTTGCATTTTTAAGGTTTTATTTCAATAAGAAAGCATTATTTTGTTGTTCTTAAACCTGACTTTCTTTATTCAGTAGAGCACAAAAGGCAAAATACTCACAGCCAATGAAAGTGAAAGCAGACAACCACTAGGGTTTGGTTTCTTAATTGATTCTTGTTTTTATGAAAATTAGTAAACATTGCATTTAAAAAATCACAATAAGCTTTGTGCTTCTTTACTTTTAAAATAAAGTCTCAGATGTCACATTTTTTTTAAAAATGGCGTGGTTTAATATGGAGTGAACTGGTAATTGCATGTTAACTTTTCATCTCATAATTAAGACTTTACATTCTGTACTTTTAATTTCAGATATAGTGAAGAAATAATTTATCTGTTTAAAATATGTCATGTAAACGTTTCCATCTGCCTAAAATTTGCGTGTTTGGAATGTTCTTCAAGTAAATATTCAGTTGGGTTTTGATGAAGGTAAAATCTATACCTACTAGGTTGGCTTTTTCCCTCTTTATTGACTACAGCTAGGTTTCAATCCAAACAAGTTTTTTTTTAAAGTTCACAAAGACAGAAAAAAACAAATGTGAATTACGCTTGCTTCTGTCGGGTTGTTTGGGTGGTGGTGTTGATAACCTTCTAACCTACTGTAGAGTCATGGAGAAACCAGTGGAAACAGCTGATTTACATGGGTTTAATGTTTGCTACGTCAGAATTTATCCTGCAAATGCCTTTCCATCCACCATTTATATGCACAAGTCAAAAACCTGTTCTGCCGATGTATGTGAGCATGTGTGCTAACCTCTAGACCACAGCTCAAGTCTAGACCCACTTTTACAAGGCTTCTGCACCTGCAGCGGAGCGCAGAGGTGAAGAATTACAACCCATAGCTTGAGTATTTCATCAACCTGCAAGCTCATTCATCTCCCTCCACAGATAGCATATTGCAAGCAGATTGTAAGGGGTGCATGTACCCCGCAGTCTGCTAATGCATGAGTAGGAGTAAATCCAGCAGGACCTTTGCAGTTCTTTCTCTTTGCACCTCTTTCTTACCTAAATCTGGCACGTGTGGTCCTGACCTATGAATTGGGGTGATTACCATTAGCTATCATTGGTATTCATTTCCAGCTCTTAATTCCCCAGTCTTACTCAACCTCCCACTCCCTACTTGACAGAGGACCTCAGGTTAAACGCAAGGGGGAACGCTCCATCACGACTAGATTTGATCCAATTAAGTATAGATTTAATCAGGCCTTGTGTTTCAGGAGGTGAATGCGCAATGTGATCCGCACGGTAACCGCAGACTCCTCCACATGGGCTTTCCGGCTCATTTTGCCACGGGGACTGGCTGAGATTACGGGCTGGTGTGTGGTTCCATCACTGTTCGTTTCTACAGATCTTTTTTGTTTCTACAGTTTGACCATTTTTTGACAGATGTACTTAACTATTACAACTACAGTTATTTATAATAGATTCTATGTACAGAATATTGGTACAGATATCCATACCAAAAGTTTTTGGTATTTATTCGCCACTAAAAAAAAAAAATACAGCCTTGTTGTAACCATTGCATGAGAGGAAGTTCAATAGAAAATTCCAGGTTTATATGTTTTCAAGAAAAAAAATTGCATCTTACAAATTATTTATTTTCCCAAAAAATTTAATAATAATTGCCATTTTGTCACGCTTTTTCGATGCGGCTATGGAAAGATTGTATTTACATTTTCATTTAACTCTATAAATAAAATCTAGAGAAGATAATAAGGAAACGGTTATTAGAATTGAATTAATTTAACAAATTAGCAATTTGTTCTCTAATAATTAAACAGCGTTGTATTGAAACCATATCGAACAAACGGTTAAAATAAAGGTAACTGTACCGTTACAACCCTAATACAGTATGAGAAATTTAATGCATTTATCAGACATGGTCCAGTTATTCCATTCATGTACTTTGACCGGATTATTGAATCAAAATGTTGTTGTTTTTTTTGCAAGAAATATTGTTAGCATTTTATTGGTTTCCTGTAGAGTTACGTTCATGATACATCTTTTCTTGGCAATTTTTTTTGTAATGGATGAGGTAGTTAGCTAGATCCGAGCTTAAGAGGAGGATGTAGAAGCACTGCGAGTTTTATGATTGAAATGTGAATGGCAGGAGAGCCAGGAAATGACCTCTGTAATTTTTTCTTTCTTTTTTTAGTTCTGAGTGGAAATTAGCCTAATTCACTTAGCAAGCAATATCCAATCTCCGACATTCACTATTGCAGCAAAAAAAAAGAGGCTTTGCTTTAATTTCGTAGAGAAAAGGAGCATGGGAATGATAAAGCGTGTTATCGCCTGACTCTCTTCGCCTGAGTTAGCACATCTAAACACAGCGGGTGATTATGCAAAAAGAGAGAGACGAGCACAATTTCTATGTTGACACAAACACTCGATTATTTAAATAATGAAACGATTGAATTATCGGCCAAACTGGCAGCGAGAAGACAAAAGAGCGGCTCATCTTTCATTACAGGCGGCGAATACAAGCCTTTGTAATTGAGCACAGAAAGAAGAGACACGTTTGTGCGTGAGGTATTGCTAACGGTTGTGGCGACTTACGGAGGGTCTGTGAGCTTCTCAAAGGAGAAACTGCATCGCTGTTTGAAATATGGCTCCCTGGTGGCACATCTTTCCCTTGCTTTCTGTCTCTACTAAAAGTGCAGCGTCACCTTTATGGTTTCTGGACGGGGCGTCTCATTAATGAAGGTTGAGTGATTTAAAGGGATATTTCACCCTAAAATAAAAGTTTGCGTTTACTTACTCTCTGACTGTATAATTTCCTTCTGTCAAGTCGACCATAAAATTCGTATGGGTTTAAAACGACGGGAGGTTGAGCCAATGATTTCTGGGTGAACTGTTCCTTTAAATGGCTGAACGTTGAGATCATATTTCGGCTCGTCCTCAATTCTGTGAGATCATCAATCATGACAGGCCAATGTAACCACACTGGACTTAATTAGAGTATCTGCAATATGAGTGTAAGCAGTTTAGAGAGTTCTTCTTTTAGTGCCATCTGTATTTATGGATGTAGTATGGACTTTATGTAGTCTTGTGGCGATTAAACCAGACCAGAAAACAATGGAAAGATGACATGATTTGTGGAGCGATATGTAATGATCTTGCATCTTGCATGGAATTCCAGGAAACTCTTTTAAAATGGCAGTAATTCGAACCCTTCAGTTCTTGTTCATTTGTGTGTGTGTCTGTATGTGCTTAATTGGGACTGAGCCCTTCTGTCAGAAAGCGAGCATTAATTTTACTCTAAATTCAGAGTCAGTTCCCTTCCGTGTATTTTTAAGCTAAAGACTCAGTCTTTTAAAAATGCTCAGTTCTCGTGGTCCCCCAGGTCCTCTCTCTTGAAGAAAATGACACAGAGCACATTCATAGTGCTTAATTTTCACCCTCAAGTGAAACAATTATTGGATAAATTTTATTAAACGTCATTGAGCTCTCATTGAGCCAGTGAGCAGTATCCCATAGCTGCCAGAGACTAAGATATAACATATATATAATTTTTCAATTGTTCATCAACAAATTGAAAATTCTAATTGAATTTTTCATTTAGAAATTGCCATTCATCAGACAATCTTGCTGAGCATAAAAGACTTCTGTGGAAAATGTCATTCTTCCAAGTGTTAGACTGATATGTTAATTAGCAAAGGACTGTAACCATTTAGGATCAGTAAGGTTTTTGATGAGGTTTTGGTTTTCTTAATAAAAAAAAATACTGAATAAAAAATAATATTTAAAATAATAATAAATTAGCAATTTAGCACGATTTCTGGATTTTGTGACACTTAAGACTGGAGTAACAGATGATGAAAATTCAGCTTTGCATCACAGGGCTAAATTGTATTTTAAAAAGAAGGAAAAAAATTATATTGTAATAAAATTTGAGTATTATTGTTGTTTTCTGTATTTTTGTTTAAATAAATGCAGCCTTGATGAGACTTTTTAAAAACATTACAAGTCTTACTGATCCCAACTATATATATATATATATATATATATATATATATATATATATCACACACAAATGAACATTTTATTGCCATGTTTTTGTAGACCACTTAAATTGAAGGAGGAGCCACTTGTGTTGTGATTGATTTCATTGCGGTCTTCTGAGGTTGTTGGAAGGGGGACAGGCCTTCAAAAACCGCTAATGATACAGGAATATTAATGCTGCCGGTGAATGTTTTGATTTCTTATAGAGCGATTTGACACAGCGTCCTCTACCCTTGGGTTTGGCGCCATCGACTTCCACCGTGCCACCACAGAGTCACGGTCTATAATTGTATTCAAGATGGGATGGAAGCACAAACAGCCTTCCCTCCTGTTGTGTTCAGGTGTGAGCAGCGGAGGGAAAGGTCACCTGTAAAAAGTTCTCCCCTAGGATCCGCATCTCTTCAGGGATGAGCTCGGCTCACCTCCTGCCCTGGCCTGATAGCTCAGACTCGCTTTCTTTTTGTTTTTTTTGAACTGCTCAGTTGGGCGCCTGGTGCAGCGTTCGCATGCCGCTCAGCTTGAGCTGCCAAGCACCGCCCCCCACACATACATAAACACACTCTCATGCTCGTTAAGCATCTCCTTTCCCACATTTGCATACGGAACAAACAGGAAATTGTGTTCATTTGTATGCAAATGCTTTTGTCCCCAAGGCAGCGCTTTTGAATTAAAAGTTTTACCATCCCATTAATTCCAAATTACAGTCAGGCACAGACACGGACGACCATCTTTGCTGTGACGGAAGGTCCTCATCCCAAAACAGACGCGTCTGACTGGGGCACGTTAGTGTGCCATCTGCACACGACGTCACGATTTGGCCCCATCCAGTGGTCTCCAGATTGATTGGTTGTGCTCTGTCCCGGTCTTCATGCAAACTATCCGGAGAGGAGTATGTGCTGATCCGGCGTGATTGATATTCCTCAATATTCTCGAGGACGGCGAACTGAGACCTTGCTGGAGATTTGATGGACAGGTTGTTAAGTAGACAAAGAGTGTGAAGGCCAAAGCTCACCATCTTGGATGGATTGAGATTATTGATTCATTAAAGTGTCCCTATTATAGGTATTATATGTTTTGGGAGACCCTAACAACAGGTTGACATGCATGAATGGTCAAAAAACACTTTCTTTTCGTTCTCCTATGCATTTATTTTTACCTTATTTGTTTAACGACTCCCAAAAGATTCATTCAATGATTCACTTTTCCAGACCCTCCAGTGATTGGTCGGTTTCATTTAATGCATGCTTTTAACTCTTCAAAAGCAGCAAAGAATCAATTTACATTTTTATTAAGACCAGCGCGGAAAGTAGGCAATATGCAAATGCTTCACTTTGACATCTGCATGAAACGGCTTGGGATTCATTTTGTAAATGACTCTATAAACAACTTTTCGGGATGTTTCGGCTCTTCATTTTTTATATCTGCACCAGTACAGACGCATAAGAAAACTGCATAAGTATCAATTAAAAAATGAATAATGTCAGTGTTTTTTATTTGTAATTTTTTTTTCCTTTTTACTCCATATTATACTGTAGACTATAGCCAGATCGACTTTCCTTGATAAACAGAAGAATAGGAAAATGAAATCCCGGTTGAACTGAGCTGCGTTTATTTATCTCCCTGAAAGTCAATGGGCTGTGAGAGCATAAATAAGAATAATAAGATTAGGAGGATTAGTTAATTAATTGATTGGATTAGACATTTGCTGTTTGCTGCAGCACAGGTCACGTGCAGAATGCTACGCTTTTTTTTTTTTCTCGTTTCTAAACTTCTCTGGTATGCGGAGTTGCAGTGCCTTTCAGCTGGAATTGAGAGGTAAAAATAATCCTAACAGCATTATTGCATAATTCATTTATTCTGTATATGGGTCATAAGCTTCCTTGAATGAGAGCTTCTTAACTGCAGAAATATAAATGGGCCGGCGCTTTTGTAGTATTTAACAAGCTTAAAAAGAGTTAAACTGCTAAGAAACCAATCCGAACCGTAAAATCTATACTCTTTACATTTGAGAGATGTCAAAAAAGAAGCATAAAAAGGTGCAACACCGAGCTGAAGAGGATGGGGAAGATGACACCTGGCAACCTTCGGTAAACATGGCATCTGTCCCAGCCATCCAGGTAGTGTAGTAATGAGGGTTGATGGGGACGCAGTGATGGAAGAGAAGGCAGTAACAACACAGCATGCTAGCTGCCACCACTGACACTTTCACAAGACTGAAGACAGACCGCAAGATGAGCACATGCCTGACCACACTCAGACACTAATCAGAAAAAAAAGTTTGATTTGACAAGAGCTCGTAATGAGAGAGAGAAACTTGTAGCTCCTCTATCAGGAAAATTCTTTGAGGGTTTCCAAGGAACAGTTCACCCATATGTGATCGTCATTTACTCGCCTTCATGCCATTCTACACCCGTATGGCTTTATTTTTCCAGGGACACAAAAGGATTTTTTTTTTTCAAAGAAGAAAGTCATACAGCTTTCAGACTCTAATGTCATCTTCATATTAGGCTAATACTGAATGTACTATTTAGAAACGATCAGCATGTATGCTTTAACTGTTGTAGTTAAAATAAACCATGTAAAGCCTTCTTTATCACATTTGATTTGCATTATTGTCTGAATAAACGAGATTAAAAGTTTAAATATTCAAATATTTTGGGTACACCTTTTGTTGTTTGTTTGACAGTTTAGACTTTTTTTATGAAGTAAAAGGCCTCATTCAAAAAAATGTTATGCGATCCCAAAACCATAACCATAACCCAAAACCATTACCTGCTTTTAAATTGCAAGTGTGAAATGTTCCCTTTTATATAGAGTTAAAAGTAGTCTTAGAACGACAATATCCCACACTGTGTAAAAAAAAAAAAAGTAAAAAAATGATTGACATCTATTAATACACTTTACAGTAAATTAAATGACAGTAAAATATCTTAATTGTAAACTGCTATAACAATCAATAATTATATAATAATAATGTTATATAATAACAGTTGTATTTATGTATTTATTTTGTACATTGCGGAGTTAAACGGTGTGAACACTCTGAGAAATAAAGGTACAAAAGCTGTCACTGGGGCAGTACATTTTCAAAAGGTTTGTACCCAAAGGGTTCATTTTGTACCTTTTTAAAGGTACTTAAAGTGTACATATTTGCACATAGTGTACCTTTACTTTTGTACTGTTAGAAGGAACTTTACTTTCTTTCTTTTTAGCCATATAAATATCAGAAATTGCACTAAACTGCGTATTTTTGTTCAGTTTGGTATCTTAATAAAATGTATGCGTAAGCTCTATATTCTCACTATATAATACTACGTAAACCATACAAGCATGACCCAAAAAAGCACATAGCAATCTGATTGTCAGGCTTTTTAGGTTTAAGAATATTTAGACGCAATAAAAGAAGGAAAAAAAACAGGAAAGAGAGGTGAAGGGTTAGTGTTTGAGAATGGGAACGTTTTGATGATTGACTGTTCCAGAGTCATTTATGATTGTGGAAGAGATGGAGAGCTAAAAGACTCAACTGAACAGACAAGACATTTGCAAAGCTAATCATAACACTTGAAATGCTCCGCTCTGCCTTCCAGTGTGACTTTATCCTAACCTTATGCTTGATGCTTTTTGATTAATGTTTTAAAAGCCTCCCTGCCCACAAGAAAGCCATTTGAGAGCGCTCTCATAACAAAGGGAAGAACGTTGCATCTAGCATAACAAATGCACTATATTATGCATTGTAATATGCCTCACCGCCTTTGCGCAATAAAACCGAATCCACCTCTAGAAAATACACTGTAGTTAGGACTTTGCACTTAAAACTTGATAATGACCGGTTTTATTCAAATTAAACATTATCTCTGAACCAAGCAGCTCACTTAAAAGCATCGTAAACCTACGATAGGTGAGTTGCTAAAATATGTCTGGAAGGCCATTTTCTTTTCTTTTTTTTTGCTTCCATAATTATTCGCGACCTGATTTGTCAGGTAAGCCATTTTGGCGCTCCGATTGATTATTTATTTCTTCCGTTGTTTAGTAACACATAGGCAAAAAATGTGGCGAACGAATGACGATTACAGTTGAAGGCTGAAAGTCACCGATAGTGGCTCAGTCAAGCAGGGAGAACGAAAGGTGAGATCGTGGCTGTGAAAGTACAAGACGCATTATCAGGCATGCTATAATAACCTCTTTCCCTCCCTCATACCCCTTGCTTTTTCTTCGACTCCTTCCAAACAGTGGCAGCTATTAGTGCTGAATGGAGCGGAATTGAATTAGCGCTGCCCACCATTTCTCTAAAAGCGCCAGGGCCCAGGGGCACCATCGCCATGCTAATAAAGCCCATGCTCTTACTGTGTGAGGAAAAGTGGCCGGAATTGCTGATGGGAGGGGGCTTTCTTCGTGACTCAAAGGCGAACATGAGCAGAGAGCAGACGGAGCTCACTTGAATAAGAGCGCTCACCCCTGCGATCCCATCGGCGTTCAGCGGGCCTGAGTGACACTGCAACAATAACTCACGCCGCAGCGTCCGTGGCGCTTCAGGCCGCCTAGAATAATTTTAGCTGCTCGCGGCGCTTTTGGAATAGTGGGGCGCCACAGTTTAACTGTAATTACATTCATTTTCTCTATTCTGGCTCCCGCAAAATGCCAAGACTGCACTCAAAGTAAGGAAATGTGCGCCGAGGGGATCCGAACTATTTGCTGAACGTATCATCATCCATATTCGCTATTATAACTTTGTTACAAGTTTACGTTGAAGAAGATGACTCCTGTATATCGGACGGCAAGGTCACGGGTTCAGTATCCTTACAAAATGTTTCTCCCAAATGCACAGGGAGTCACGTTGCATGAAAGCTGCTGTCAGATGCTTAATTGCAGCTGGGGTTCTCACAGTATGAATGTTACAGTAGTTGATACCAGGGGTGTACAAAACTACTCCACTAAACGATTGGAAATAATAGCCAACATCTCTTTTTTTGCATGTTTGTTTCGCTTCTCATTAAAGCGGTTTAGATTATTTTGTAAAGCGTATATGTAAAGGCAAATGTGTGACATAGGCAGTTTGAGTTAGACGTGTTCCTAGGTCAATATATTTATACATTTTAATGCAAAGATTTAGCCATGACCACCTAAAACTAACATTAATCCATAAAATCAGAGGAAATGATAGCTGAATGACACCAAACAAAAAATTTAAGCCTAAGCTTAAAGCCTAAAAACTATAAACCGGTACTTCAAATCTGATTGGTTAGTCACAGTGTTGTTCCAGGGTCATCAAAGATGTCGATGCAGGAACATGTCACACTTGGTAAAATCAGGACCTGCATCAAACTGGCATATAATAATTCATATTTCCTAAACCTTTTTGGTGGAATTTTGTGATTTTTGGCATGTTCACACTGTCAGAACTAGGAATGGATTTACGTCTAGGAACTCTGTTAAGGGGGAAATAAATTAGCTCCTACTTCAGAGTATGGTCTAAAATGGTTCTATAGGAACTACCCGATGGCTGATTGGCCAAACGCATACAAAACACTGACTATCTGGCATTTTTAAAAAGCTGTGTAATATTTCAAATATTTACTCCATCATGGAAAACAGCCATAACAGAATTTACTGTACCAGTTGTCTTCAGTGTTGTGTTTTTTTCTCAGACTCAACTAAAATGTAAGACTGCAATTTGTCATAGGAAAATTTGCCAATTTGTTCATGCTCTCTCGATCGCGTTTCAATGCTTTTCTGAATAATTTAATAATTAAATCGTAAATGCTGTGAATAAAAATGTCGCCCGCTTCAGAGTTCCTGCTGCCGGTGAGAATGCAACCATCGCCAGAGGGAGGAAAAAGGTTCTCTAGGAACTAGCTAGGAATTAATTTTCTAGAACTACATGGTGCAAAAGACAGATTATTTTTTTAACTGTCTTATGGGGTTTTTTTATATTATTTGATCCCAACAACTGTGAAAAATGTACAAGGTCCTATGAGTCTTAATATTACTGAAAAACCCACTTGGTACTTAAGTACCGATTGCTTTGACATTCTTAATAAGAACAGTAGTTGACTTTCTGTAGAGCATACAGAGTTAAGTAGACTGCGCCTAATAAATGGATTTTATCCAAAGTGACTTACCATATACTTATTACAGTCCTTTTGGAGCATCCTGGGGTGTTCAAGGGCAAAATGTTCAAGGGTTGCTGGGGATTCAGACTGTCAGCCATCTGATTAGCACCTTTCTTTGCCTGCAAGTGGAAACTTGAGGGGAAATTAAGAAAACCTAAAGCCATTGGGTCTCCTTCACTAATAAGTGTATGAGTGTGCTCTTATTTCTGTTCTCAGAAACATTCCCAGATAAATTGACACATTTGCTAGTGGTGTAGATCAATTTCTACAAAAAAAGATTGTCCAATGTCTGGATCCTATATTTTGTGTGCATGCATTTATCTGTAAATAATAATAATAATAATAAATACAGCTTATAACTGAATGTGTACATAAAAATCATGTTTCTAAGAACTTTTTGCATACATGTGATTTGAGTTTTGAACAAATAATTAAATATTGATTGAAAATTATTGTAAACGGATTATTATCGTACACAGATTATGCTTCCAAGTATGTGCACTCACACGGTTGGTGAATGAGACCTAATATGTGCTATTGGTCCATGATGATATTTGTATTAGGCAAGCAATTTCTTTTCATGCTAGTTTGAGATAATCTGTATTTCAAGGCAGACTATTGACTGCTTAGAAACTCCAGAGAGGGTTGATCAACCAAAACAACAACATTACTGAAAGAATTATGGCTGAATTAAGAATCGAGCCAGCTGTGAAATGTACCCATCACGGTGCTATTCAGCGATCAAAGAATCACGGCCGTAGCGGCTGAGGAAGGAGGAGGTTAGAAGCAAAAATTGTAATGCATGTCCATGCAGAGAACAAGGCAAGCCGAGGGGTAGTATAAAAGACAGCCTTACTTAATTCCTGTATGAATAAACCGACAACATGCTGAGCGGCTCGCTGTGCATCTAGGAAAGAAAAATCTGTGGACTGAAGCGCTTCCTCTAATTACACACTCTGGTAGAGCATAGTATAGCACATTTGAGAGCCATGCACTGGTAATAGTGCAGACAATCTCTGCATCTTTAACGGTATCTAATTGATGGCTATGAAAGTTGCTAGTCAGTGCCAAAAAACCCATCACCCGGTGGACCAATCACTTCAATCTTCAAACACATTGTGACCAGAAGTTGTAGGATGCAGTAGAACCAATTAACCCAGTTAACCTTGATATTCAAAATAACAGGACAATATTGGAAGCTAGCAAACAACATATATAATATATCCCTCATTATGTTCCAGCCCAATTTGATTGAGGTTTTTTTTTTTTTTTCAAAATATTCATTGTGCGTGTACTAAAAATTTGATCTATTTACTTCAAAAGACTTTGAATATAGTCTGCAAATTGTGTGGACCAGTTTTATGATACCTTTTCGATACTATAAAATTACTCTGATGTTACACAGAAGTTGACACTTCTATATTGAGTGGACAGTTCCTGAGCTCCTGTCATGTGCATGTATTACAGTGGTGCACCAACTCCTCCCACTTTACATATACCTAAACCCTGTTACACAGGTACTTAGTGAAGTGTAATAGTAACTGTGTAAGTACATAGGTATTAGGGCAGCTTAATTAAAAAGAGGGGCCCATTGATCAAAACATAGATGGAGTCGATCACTTTCATCAA